>NC_022036.1:4996671-5013104 GCF_000317375.1 Microtus ochrogaster
GCCATGAAGTTGATCCCTTAAGGGATAGCTGTGGCTCTGGTTAGATCTTTTCTCACTAGTCATTCCCAATGGAGACTAGCTTCTCCGTGGCGCTTGAGAGATGGCCGCACACAAGGGCCAGTATCTCTGGTTTCTAGGAGAATTTCAAAAGAAAACACGAAGATTTTCATTAAAAAAAGTTTACAGAGAGGAAAATAGACTCCGTCAATTCAATCCATATATTTGAAATGCGGTTTGTTGAATGCTGACTTGGAAACAGTTACAGAAAAGGTTTATGCTAAACAAATGACTTGGTCGCCATCTAGTGGCCCCACATCTAAAAGTCACCTTGTTAGGCGCTGTGCGAAAACTTCCTTAAAAGGAGTTATTGTCACCCTAAAGATAAGGAGACCATGTCTAAGTGGAGCTGAGTACCTTGTTAATACCACAAATATAAGGCTGTACTCAATAAATCTGCACCTCCAGAGTTTCTTTCTATTACTATGTTTGCAAGGAAACTCCTCTTCCAAAGCCACCCTGCTGGAAGTTTGAATCTTGCCACGCTTGGCGCATTTCAATCTACACATCAAAGACTAATTTTGGATCCTGTCTCATTTTCATAGGAAGTAGAAATTTATGTGAAGTCAAAGAACCTATAAAATTCTCTAGCTTGAGAAAAGCAGGAAATATTTGAGAAGGTTAGTAACTTCCCTCAAAAACCTTTACAGGTCAGTTCTGGCAAAATGTTTGATGGGAGCGGGAACAAAATGCCCAAGACTGACAGTTTAAGGAAGAAGAGAATTATTTCTGGTGTATAATTTCAGCAACTTCTGTTGATGGTCCCTTGATGCCATCACTGTGGGCCTGCGGTGTGGCAGAATGTTGGGGTTGGGAGGGACTCCTGGAGAAGAGCTCCTCACTACATTGTGGTTACAAGGAGGGAGAATTAAGAGGGTGGAAGAGGAGTGTGGGAATGACCAGGATCCCCCATACCCTTCAGGAATGTAACTCCCTTTCCTAGGGACATACTGCTTCCAGCAAGGGTCCTCTGATCTGTTCAGCTGTGAACGCAGCAGTGCACTAATCCAATAACCTCTCAATTCTGCCACGATCCAGGAATAAAGCTGCTAACACCTAAGCATTTGGGGGGGGGGCACAGCAGACTCCAAACAACCTTTGTCAAGGCTGAGTAGTGACTATATAGGGATGATGTGGTATCTCGTCTACTTTTCTGCATGACTTAAAATTTCCAAAATAAAAATTATAAAGGGAGCCAACCCATCAAGCTCTTTAAGCGATTATATTTGGTAGGGTGCCAAAGAAAGCATCCAGAGCCGTCAAGAAAAGACTGACCTAAGATGCAGTAAGAGGCTTTTTTTCCTAATGCCAATGGACACATCTATGGCCATCAGAACTCTTTGGAGGGTTTTAAGTAGGTGGTGTGAGTGTGTGGAAGCACGTGTGTGCATGTGCACATGAGTATGCATGGCTTCTGCTCACAAGTAAAGGCACTGGAATGAACAACACAGTTCTAGTTCTAAGGTCATTGTTGAAGGCTGTACTGCAGTGGTTTGGGTGGTGTTAGGGTGACCAACTCTCTTGGTCAGGAGTTTTCTGATGAAGTCCCCTTGGTGTGGCTGCACTGTGCTAAGACTGAGGCCCTGGGTTAAGGCTGGGAGAATGAAAGATGACCTAGTCTGCCAAGGAGAAAGCGAATAATTGGCTTTGGTCAGAGGCTGCATGAGGTGGCGCAGAGGACAGTTCTAGATCATACAATCTCCTATGCTTTCCGCTTGGACTTCGGGAGCTAATTCATTAATGTGTGGAGACTGATTTTCTACACTCTAGAGGGTTGTCCTGTTTTCTTACAAACACTTCAGAGACAGGAAAAGTCATCGAAGACTTATTTTTTGTGACTAAACACTTTATAGTCTGTGCTTACTTTGGACTCATCTATTACTTGTTGATTTCCAAGGTGTTTTTCTGGGTCTTTGAATGCAATGACACACACTTTTTTTTTTCACTTCCTATGCACGTATGGGATGTGTGGTGATACTCCCCTATGGATCACGATAAGGAAGGAAGGGGCTTGTGTAGTTTGTGGTCTTTTCCAAGAGTCATATTGCCACCCTTTTCCTTATGAACATTTCTGTTACACATAATCCCAGCTGCAATCAGGACCGCAATGTATCATCTACTAAATCATTTGAATAAACCAAAGATTCATTTGCAGCCTTTGAGCTCTAAGCAGGGGATGCAAATAGCAGCTTTCCCTAGGGAGGATAGGGTGTAATACGACCCTTTTCTGATTTGCAGCATCATCTCTAATTTGGGTCTCTGAAGATGTTCAGCAGAAAATTCCCATTCCTTTCCGCCTCGATCTCTTCTAGCTGACTTACTGAGATCAAGAGATTTTCTCCATGCTCTCCCTTTCCCCTGGCAAAAGAGCAAAAGGGAGGAAGGCAAGCATTTAGAACACATTTACATATTTTGTAGGGTAGAAGTTTTAATTGTGGTCATTTGAGGCTTTATTTACATTCCTGTATACCCATGGTATACAGACTCACAGACTCTCCCCACCCCGCCTGCACAGAGTATTTTCCAAATATAATCTAGTCAGCCTTTTCATCTCCATCAATTCACTCTTGTAGGAAGAAATTTTTGTTATCTTAATCTTTGAATTGCTGAATATATATACATATATATATATACACCTACATATATATGTATATATTCATTTGAATGAATACATGTATCGGTCTTCATATGGTGCTTTGTTGTGGGAATGCTATCTAGTATGTTACATAGTTATCGTTACCTTTGAGTCTCACAGCAACCCTGGAAGTGGATATTATGATTATCTCTGTTTTCCGGATGGAGAAACAGGCTCAGAGTGGTATCCATAGTCATCAGAGCAGAAATCCAAATCTAGGCCTTGGCATCAGAGAGCATGCTTTCCTCACAGACCACAAGGTTTCTGTACCTTGCACATCATCATGTAATAAGCCAGCCTGCTACTTACACATGGACAGAACACAAACAAAAGCTTTGCCGTGCAGGGTCAGACACAGGAATAGAAATGGACTGGCTGGAGATTCAACACAGTAGAGCTGGATGGCAGGGACGTGACTATTTGAAAGTTGCACATAATGCCTTCAAATACTTCGAAAGAGACCGAAGCTGTTCTTATTTATTACTATCGAGTGAGTGGCATCAGAGTATCTTTCAAAGCACTAGGCCCTGGGTTGGCCCTTAATACCCTTCTCAGGGAAAGCTGTAAAACTAGATATTTTATTTTTACAAGGAACTGAAGGGTTATGCTTTTTAAAAGACAGTCTTACATATTCTCTCCAAGCTTCATATTTGCTATGTAGCTGAGGATGACCTAGAACTTCCGATTCTCCAGCTGGTCTGTCTTAAGTGATGGGGTCACAAGCATGGGCCACATGCCTGGCTTAGGTACTCTAGAGAGCTTGGGATGACTTTCTGGAGTTGGTTCTCTCCTCCCTCCATGTGGACCCCAGGAATTGATGAGACATCTAGCCAGTCTTTATTTCATTTTCCCCCCTCCCTCCCTCCCTCCCTCCCTCCCTCCCTCCTCCCTTCCTTGTTTTGTGGGGTATATGTGTTTCAACACAAGTATGTCACTGGGCATGTATGGAGGTCAGAGGACAGCTTGTGGGAGTTGATTCTTTCTGTAGGACTTGAAAAGTTTAAAAAGGAATGGAAAACATCTTGGGAAATAGCAAGCAATAAAGTATTGGAAGAACTGGATGCCAGTGGTTGTTTCTTGTGCATTGATGATGTATAGTGGAATCTACCTGCCACACAGGGTCTACCACTGTGGCTTATGCGAAATACAAACTTTTTCTTCTCCTCCTCCTCATCTTTGTAAAGGCCAGGCACCAAGAATAGTTTTCATATTCTTGTATCTTCACCCTAAGACAGTGGGTCTCTGAGTAGCTCTGGTTGTCCTGGAATAGACCAGGCTAGTCTTAAATTCAGAAATCCACCTATCTGTGCCTCCCCAGTGTTGGGTTTAAAGGCACCACCATGCTTGGCAATTTTTTACATTCTTAATGGATAAACAAATTCAAGAGCAAGATAGTATTTCAATTTCACGGCATTTGGAAAGAATCTGAAATTCAAATTTTAGTGTCCATAAATAAAATTGTTTTGGAGCATGGCCACACCCATTCTTTTAAACACTGTCTCTGACAATGTTTTTTTTTTCTTCTCCCACACAAAAGTCAAGTCCCTGTGACAGAGACTTTTTGTGCCTCCCAAAAGTTAAAGCATCTACTCTCTGACTTTTGGCAGAAAAGCTTGTTGACCTTGTTCTAATTAACACCAATCAGTTCCCATGAAGTTAAAGCAGGAACACTTGCTGCCTGGCAACCATTTCTCTTCTTGCCAAATGGAGATACAGGGGCCGAAAGCTTCAGGGCATCTGCTTTTTAGTTTTCACTTGCCACTCAAGTAGAGCAAACTACTACTGACCTTGGGGTCACATGCTACCCCAAGTCTAAGTAGTGTCTGGGACCAGTGCTCTGTGTATCCACTGGGTCTGAGTGGGCTCTGGACATGGTGAGTCTAGATGTGGATGTTATGATTTATGAAGGCTAAAGATGCAGTCATGAGCCAATGCCTCACACAATGAAGAGCAAAGCCAGGACTTGGATAAGGTTTCCTGCCAGTAGGGACTACATGAGACGGAGGTGCCACTGTCTATGAGGTCACAGAAGCTGCCCTATCAACTTTCTAATTTGGGGGTCTTCTCTGCATCCTGGCTTACTGCTGAGTCACACCCAAATCCCGGGAACCACACATTCTTTTCTCTTTATATCAACTTTTAGAAAAAGATTTATTACTTTTATGTGTAAGAATGTTTGCCTGTGTAGATGTATGTGTACTGTGGGTGTGCCTGATGTTCAGAGAGACCAGAAGAGGGTTTCCCACCCCTGGGACTAGTGTTATAGAGGGTTGTGAGCCACCATGTGGTTTCTGAGAACTGAGCTTGGGTCCTCTGCAAAAGCAATAATTGCTCTAGCTATTGAACCATCTCTCTCCAGTTCTTTGTATCACGTAAAAAACCCATTTTTTTTCTTTTTTTTCCTGATGCTCCTTAAGAGAGTGAGTATTCATAAAACATTATGCATATATGCATAAATAACATATGCTTAATCATACATAAACATAATATACATAAAATGTCTTTTACATATAAATGAAAGACGAACCAGAACATGATTTTCTCAAAGGAGGCTGTTGGTAGGTGAACGTACCTATGTAGAGCACCTTTGCTGTACCCACCTTTATCCACGAATTATCTTATTCAGAAACATTGCTTCGGGATGCTGTTGGAAGACCCTGGTTTTTGTGAAGTACTGAACCAGAGCTGTTGAAAGGAGCATCCCTCAAACTGAGGCTGGCAGAGATCGACTTCAGCTCTTAGCAGCCTCTCCTTCTCTTCCACAGTCTTTCCTCCCCGAGTTCCTCTTCCCACATCATCCCTGCCCAGACCTGTTTGCTCTCATCCACAGGCTCCTGAACATGCCCATTTTCTTTTTATCAGTAGAAGCTTCTGCTACCTCTTCCCAGAGGACACAGGATGTAAGCATTTCCCTGAATCTGTTGCCTCTCCTGCAGCCAGCAGCTCCTGGCCTAATTAGAAGAGGAGGCAGAGAGCCTTTTATCCAAGGACTCTAAACAAAGCACGTGAAGGGAGTGAAGAATGAAGTTACCTGCAAATTCAAAGTCACAGGGAAGCCACAATGGAGCTACTCAGTTTCCTTCCTGCTTCTTTAGGTGCCTGAAAACAAGGGGGTACCATTTCTTCAGAACAAGCCCAGAGAGAGATTATTCATGTTAGCATCTTGTCAGGATTCATGGTGACGTACTATCAATTCCAAGTCAACTTCCTGATTATTTTCTGATGTGTTAGTACATATATAGTGGTTGTGCAACTTGTTTGTGAGCATCTTCTACTTGGAAAAGGTTTTCCCCCTTTATTCCATAGGAATTGGAATGAAATCTAATTTATCTTTACTGTAATAACAAATAAGAAGGCAACAGTCATGTAAATAAAAAGGTACTATTGAAGAAAAAAAAATCAAACAGTGAGTTTTTACAATTACCAGGTAACATATTTGGATAAGTGGAGATGTGTGTGTATGTGATTTGCTTTTCTCATTTGCTATTTCTAGGTGTAATGCACTCTGTCACATGAATCCGAGAAGCAAGGAGCGCAGAATTATTTGTCTTTGTTTTTGCTGTCAATCTCAGGTTTTATCTGGGAGCTCCCCAAGCTTCCTATGAACAGCAGTATTTTCTTTGTTTTCTTCAGTAATTTTTATTTACAAAGTATGCAACAGAAGAGCTATTTACGTTCTCACTTTGTAAACAATCCTTTGAAACAACGCTGCCAATGCCATCAGAAGAGTGGCAAGGAAGAGGAACACTTTCTTTTGCCACAGCCACTCCCATGTAACACACCCTTTCCCCATTACTTTCCCCAAGGTAGCCTGGACTACATAAAACTGGGGGTGGTCCCCTCATTGCCAGTGAATTGGTTAATAAGCATAATAGACATTTTATCTGGCCTTTCAGCTCACTTGACACTTGCCCCTCCACTTTCTGTTTTCCTCTCTTCTTTCATCATCCCCTCCCATTTGGAAAAATAAATCATACAATTGACTGTATATGTTTTCATCTTCCACCTTCTACTTTATCTTTTAATCCAGAGAAACTCCTTGTGTTACTGCACTTTACATACTCTCACTTTTCCATCTCCCTCTCTGGAAACTTCTGGAAGTTGGATGCCACTCTATCACTCTACTAGTAAGAAGCATGGCCTCCACTGTGTCAAACCCAAAGCCTCCTTCTTCATGTTTCACTCCTTTAGGATAACCTAACATCTTACATTTTATTAGCTGTGGTCAGCTGTTCTTTCCTGTATTCCTTTCTCTGCCAGAATTCTGGTTTCCCCTCTCCCTCTGGGCCTGGATGCTATGCCTGATAGCAGTCCTCTTTGTACTCTGTGGGGTTATCAGGGCGTCAAATGTAGACTGGCTGACCAGATCCTTTTCCATCTAGACCAAGATATCTTCAAGGACCAAAGGGTGTTCAATAAATAACAGACAGCAAGCAATCAGAGCTTCTCCTGGCTAAACTGAGATCTTCTTCCAAGGCTTAAGAATTTGTGGAGAGCAGAGAAGAGTTTGGGGCCAGAGATGAATAAATCTGTGTCAAGAAACTTTTTATGTTGTTTAGTTACTTCTGCTTAGATTCTCAGGTTAACCCAACTTCAAACTCAAGTAAGAATCCAGTTACCCTTACAGTAGTTAGTGACAGAGCAGGTTTTGTGTGTGGGAAGAGTGAATGAGGAGGTCTGAGAGGGCAGGGCAGAACCGGTTGAGCCAGTTATAACACTCCCTGGGTTCCATTCACCACATCTACTTTTTCAAGTAAAGGTGGACATGAAGTTGAAACCTTCTCCAGGCTCTTCTCAGTCCTGGATTTTTCAGGATCAGATGCACTGAATGACCAGCTGGGTAGGCAGTCATGATAAAGTTGCACAAACTATTCCAGAAGCTGTAGGCATCAATGATGTTTGACATGGAAATAAATAGAGCCAGTGCATTGGTAATGTAGAGGATGAGAGCGTAGGTAGTTGACTTGATGGCACCCAAGTGAGCCTCCATGCTGGAGTCTCTGGATCCTGTGGTGCTGTTTTCCATGTGCAGGGTGTGCCTCTTGAGTGAGGCGATCAGCAGAGTGGCTGCCAAGATGAACATGGTCAAAGGAATGAAGATCCCTACATAATATAAAAAAGCCAGGTTGACCACATTGGTCTCAGAGTAGTATTTCTTCTTCGTGGAGTTGGAGGAAGGAATGGGAACAGAATTGTTCACATACACATTGAAGACATCTTTAGAGAAGAAGGAGCTCAAGCCAATGGAAACCAACACTGACAGACTCATGAGCTGAGGCATCAGCCCTATGATCTTCCGCTTCATCATGAGGAACAAAGAGTTAGTGAAGTTCGCAATTTTAAGGCAATAGAAGACATTGAGCCAGGCAGCAAACCAGAGGTTACAGTAGCTCAGAAACACAGTGCTAGCTTTGAAGAATTTATACGTGACATTTTGGTTATAAATGCTCCTGAAGAATAGACTAAAAGTAATCCCTACCATTAGCCAAATCTGTAGCAAGAGCCTGGAAAAACTCAGCATCAACATAAGGTGGTCACCGGTGGGGAATCTTTTGCTCCTGACCCATTCGGTCCCATAGATGATGGTGATAAAGCCATTGCCAATGATACCAATGCTAGAGAACATTGTAGAGATCACAAAAGTGAAATAGACTTTATACCTGGAAGAATTATTGTCAGTAGCATCTGTGATTACTCTCGCCATTCTGTCTGACTCTGACCTTTAGATTCCTCACCGAGAAGTGATATCTGCTGCGTAATCCTCCCACAAGTCAGTGTTACAGCAATACTCCCTCTCTTAGCCGATAGTCATTTCCTATTTTTCTTCATTTGCTTGCCACATGACCACAGGTAAGAGGCTTGACATGCAAATTATGAAAGGATTTGGTTACTGACTCTGATCCATTTCATAAATGCCCATTTGTTTGGAGCTTTCAGAAGCTTATTAAACAGAACTTACAATGAATGTCTAGCACAGCATCTCCACATCTTTCTTTCTCATTTATTTATTTATTTATTTATTTATTTATTTATTTATTTATTTATATATTCAACAGAATCCCAACTTAGGAATCTCAGTGTCCCAGCTTTTTTTTTTCACCTATCTCACAAGACTTGGGCTACTTGTTTATTATTTGTAAAAACATCCTGCCGTCTCATGTTTCCTTTCCTTGCTGCCCAGGCTAGCTTATGATTTTGTTGCTACTGCTGCCTAAACAGCAGGGATTATAGGCATGCACCGCTGTGCTCAGTCTTCTTGCTTTCTTTCCTATTGCCCATAATTTGCAAGAAATTTTAGTTTTGCAGTTATCATGTAAGCAAAGAACAAACTCATTTTAACCTACACATGAATATCTCTCACTTAGAATGACACGTCTTCTGGAAAGGCCTCAGACAGTACGCAGAAAAGGCAAAACAGGATGATGACACAGTCCTCCTCCGAGAGGACTCTGGTCACTGTTCAGATGTAAGAGCATGAAAGAATGGTCTGTCCTGTGAGGACCAGCAGACTGCTTGGTGTGGCTCCATGTTCCTGGTCACCTGGTTCGCCAAGCAGCACCAGCACTCTTCACGCATCCAGAACAATTTTGTTTTTTTTAGTTTGCATGATTTCTTGATTGACTCTGGTCAATGATTTTGTGTACGGAGTTTAATGTTAATCTGTTACAGCTAGAGTCATCAGAGAGGAGGGACCCTCAGTTGAGAAAATGCCTCCATAAGACCAGGTTGTAGGCAGCCCTGGAGAGATGGCTCAACCATGAAAGGCTAAGCTCATAACCAAAACTATAAGGTCAGGTTGTAGGTGAACCTATAGAACATTTTCTTAATTAGAGATTGTGGGTGGTGCCATCTCTGGGCTGGTGGTCCTGGGTTCTACAAGAAAGCAGGCTGAGCAAGTCATACAGAACAAGGCAATAAGCAGCATTACCTCATGGCCTCTGCATCAGCTCCTGCCTTTAGTTTCTTGCCCTGCTTAAGTTCCTGACCTGCTACTTTTGAAGATGGACAGTTATATGGAACTGTGAATGAAATGAAACCTGTCCTCTTCAACTTGCTTTTGGTCATGGTACTTCATCCTAGCAATAGTAACTTTAACTAAGACAGGTTGCTTGTTTTTAACAAGGACTATGCTTTTCAGTTGAACAGTAGATAGCCCACTTCTTATCCAGATTTGGTATCAGCTACCATTTGCTTATGAGCTTGTCCTATTATATGAAAAAATGGTAAATCATCAATTTTCACAACCTCAAAATAATTTGATTTAAAATAGAGAAGTTAAAAGCTTATTACGCTAAAACCGCGTTTTATTGCTGAATATGGTGGGATTTGCTTGTTATTTCAGCATTCAAGGTGCTGAAGCAAGAGGATAACAAGTTTGAGGATACATCGAGTTTCATACAGCAAGACTCTGTCTCAAACAGACAAAACAAAAATTAAACCTAGCCAAATTATATTGTGGTACTTGATTTTGTTTGTATAAAAATACTACTAGACAAAGATGACTAGACAAAATGGCTAAAGTATTCTTTGGAGAAAAAGAACTCCTAATTTCAACATAGAGACTTACACAGGAAAGCTCATAGCTGCTTTAGCCATCACAGGCAGGAATAGGAAGTAGTATTCATTGACCAGTTTGACATTTTCTGTAAGAGGCTCACTGGTTTTAGTTATTTCTCCCAGGAGAGGAGTGTAGTGAGTGTCAGCAGCTCTTACCTACATCTTTTTGTTTATTTTATCTGAACATACATAAGTTGGCGGTAAATAATACAATGTACAAACTTCTCACACGTAACTGTTGATTTCCATCTTTCTAGTACCATTTCTGTTGGTTTTCATTCACGCCTTTCTTTACTCTTAAGATGTGAGAGCAGAAGGGCATTCTAGGCAGGATCTTCCTGCAACCACAGAGACTTGAGCAAGATGGCAGTAGTCAGTGGTTCTGGGGATGGGTGCTCAGGATCTACACAGGCTGCAAGTCTAAGGTTGCCAAGGCCAAGTCACTCATCATTTTCTCTTTGTAGTGGTGCCAACTCATTTTTTTTTAATTGGAGAGCTAGATTAAAAGTGTAATGGCTTGAATATAGTTCCTAAAGTTCATGTGTTGGAAACCTGATGCCCAAATGCAACACTGTTGAGAGATGGAATTTTCTTTAAAAAATATTTTTTATTCATTTTTAGAGAATTTCATGAATCTGTATGATGTAATTTGATCATGTCCATTCTGTTGAACTCATCCCAGTTGTCCCCAACACATTTCCCACTCAATTTCATGTTCTTTTTAATGACTTACTGAGTCCAACTAGTGCTATGTGAAAATACGGACATGAGTATAATCTCATCCTTTAGAGTGTGGACAACCTATCAAGGGCCACAGAACCAAAGAAAGCTGACTTTCTATTCCCCAGCATCTGTCAGCCACCAACATTTCTTCAGCTGAGGCTGGGGCATTGTGAGCTCCCCTCTCATATATGCTGGAATTTCCAGTGACTTAAAATTGCGTATCTACCACAGTTGTTGTGAGAGTCTGGGTGCCAACCTTGGTGCTAGCTTGACTAGAAGACATTGTTTCCCAGCCTTCCTACCCAACCTCCAACTCTTACAATCTTCCTACCCCCTCTTCCAAGATGTTGGAGGGTGGGTCTTGGAGAGGTGGTGTGATATATTTGCTTCTTCTAAGTCTGAACACTTGAGAGGGGATTATACATGGTGATTAAATCATGGGAGTTCTGCCCTTGTGAATAGATAGGTATTATTTCAAGCAGTATGTTTATTATAGAGTTGAGTCCATCCACTTGCTGCTTACTTTTTTCCTGCCTTCTTCCATGGAAGGATGCAGCAAAAAGGTCTTTTCCAGATGAAGAATACCTGGCCTTGCAATTCTCAGATTCTAGAACTTTAAGAAATAAATTTCTAGCTTGGCAGTGGTGGTGTACACATTTAGTCCCAGGATTTGGGAGGTAGAGGCAGATGGATCTCTAGGTTTGAGGCTAACCTGGTCTACAGGGAGAGTTCCAGGACAGCCAGGGTGACACAGAGAAACCTATCTCAAAAACCAAGCAAACAACAACAACAACAAATATTCTAATCTTAATAAACTACCCTACTTGTGGCATTCTATTATGATAGTATATAGTAGACCAAGCTAGGAGGCATCTGTACTTCAGAAAAGATCCCACAGTGAACTATGACTTTTAGGTTGAAATGTTTTTGTCAGATTTGGAAGAATATCTAATTAGGGGAAATATTTTTCTTTCCACCAACACATAGATATAAAATGTCTTATTTTGTGTGTGGAAAATGTTAGTATTTAATTAACTTCCCTGGGTGACTTCAAGCCACCAGGACACAGGTACCTCCAATGCCCTTTATCTTCAACTCGTCTGCTGAAAAATTTGACTTTCATGATGACAGGCTGCTTAGGAAATTTTCCTTCTTAGAACTTTGTAGTAGCCTGATGGCACAGCATCAATGATGGGAACAACTCCAGTAGTATTCTTTGCAGCATTGACCCATGTCTACTCACTGACCATTGTCTACAATTTACCCAGGTTGACAGTCAGACAGAATCTCTGGTTCCTCTTAAGTAGCAATGCCCCATACTGACTTTCCCAAGGTACCCTGGATGATATTTGTTGAAGTTGATCCTGTATTGATGCATGCCTTCAGCATTCCTAAGGCCTTCTGGGTGCTTTCCGTGTTTACCAACGTGACCGTGGCCATGGCTCATGTGGTTCTAGAGTTTCCAAGTCTT
Source organism: Microtus ochrogaster (assembly GCF_000317375.1). Taxonomy (NCBI): domain Eukaryota; kingdom Metazoa; phylum Chordata; class Mammalia; order Rodentia; family Cricetidae; genus Microtus; species Microtus ochrogaster. Next base: position 5,009,115 of record NC_022036.1, read on the forward strand.
CCTGGATTGGAGAGGAAAGAACAAGAGGAGGAGGAAGAGGATGGAGGAGCTCTATGATAGAGACCTGTGCCCTGATCACCTCCTTAAGACTTCATGGGAGTGTCAAAGGCAGACAGGGCTGCAAAAACATTCCTTAGGAAAACTGCTAAACCCTCATAACACCCAAAGAAAGAGTTGGAAATCCATTGAAGAAATTGATGAATCCCAAAGGGAGCAAGTGGTCATACCTGGAAGATTTAAAAAGTGATTTTGACAAAATGTCAACCACTCAGTTAAAGACAGTGGAAGGCTGTGAGATAGACTCCATCCCCTCTACTCTGCCACGTGAATCGGACATCTAAGAAGTCTGGATTTCATCTCAGTGTGAGCAGGAATGATAAGTGCTGAGAAAGTCCAGTAAGGACATGTATAATAAGGCTGGTATAACAAAGAAAACACTAAAATATAATTACCCCATGGGTCATGTCAACTCACATAAGGGGATTAACTCAACATGGACTCAGCTGAGTGCTGTTGATTTCCCCTTTGTAATCCCACAATGATATATTGATCAGTTTTTATATTTTCTAATGAAAATGATAACAGTTCAGTTTATTTTCATATTTGGTTGAAATCTTATCTTTCCCCTTTCTCTTACTTAGTTGTCACGAAGACTCTGCCTGAGAGCAGCATGTGCTCTAACCACTAACATCTCCATAATCATACCCCACATTCACCTTCCAATGCTGTCATAGTGGAAATCACATATTACCATGAGGCTTGTAAGGGGCATTTAAACAAAGTAGTCTTTTATGCCCAGGATGTGACATAGACATTACTGCATGTCGAATTCCACTTCCTTCATCTGCTTATTCTCAGTCTTCCAAAAAACTGTCAACTCAAAGGCTCATGCTCGGGAAACCTGTTACTGGTACATTGTCACTTCCCAGATCGGATGAGGACTCTAAGTCACTGTAATAGAGTGAAAAAAAAAAGGACCCTCTAATGATATCTTAATCCCCCCAGCCTGTAGGTATTAAATTATATGGCAAAGGCTTTGCAGATGAGATTAAATTAATGTTTTTAAGATGAGAAGATTATCCTGGCTTATCCAGATGGTCTCTGTATGTAGTTAAATGTATCCCTCCTCTCTCTCCCCAAAACAGAGGGAACTGTGGTACTCCTCCACAGAGGAGAAGGCCAGGTGAAGAGAGAGAGAGCAGTCTTGGAGGTTCTCTTCTTAAAAATGGAGAGATATGTCTGCAAACCAGTGCAGGCCAGCAGCTCCCAGACATCATAAGAGTCAAGGAAAAGAGCATATCCCAGTGCCGGTGACGTGAGACTTGTAGAAGCTAGAACTAAAAAAGAATAAATTTCTTCTTGAACCATCAAAACAAACAAACAACCCCAAACAAACAAACAAACAAACAAACCAAGACAAAACTCTGTCTGCCTGTATTGGCTGGCGCGGGATGGGCTCTCAGACAGTCATCTTTCCTCTTCAAGTCCCACTAGCATGGGAGGCAAGAGAGAGTCTCTTTATTTCATTGGCTGCTCTTATCTGCATGCTTTCCCGGGGTTGTTGCTTCCTTGGCCAACACCATCTAACTATGTAACCATTCCAAATGTCAGGTATGCATGTGTTGTATGGCAACATGTGTTGAGTTCTTCAGGTGGCTTTGCTGTAAACTCTAGTCTGCTGCTGCTAACCCTTCTTTTTGTGTAAATAGATTTACTTTACTTTTCTTTTTTTTTTGTAAATAGATTTGGGAAGAAGCTTGCATTCAATCAGGGCTGGTTGCAGAAGAGCTGGTGCCGAAGACTTTTAATGAGCCCTCTAACTAGCATTTAGCTTTAGTCATCGGCTGCTTTCTTCTGACCTATCGTCTCTCTTCCTCAGGTCTACCTAGTGGCATTGTCTGCATTTCCCAAAGAACTTATGAGAACCATCCACGTCCCCATGCCACCTTAATGGATTTTGAATCTTTCTTCTGGAGAATAACAAGACACTGCAAGGCACTGGATTTGGTGTCGAGCATGTTAAGACCCACCGCCCTTTAAGGAGACTTACCTTCATTTTTCATGTGGGTTTTAGAGTCAATTCTGAGACAACAGAAGCAATGACACTCTGTATGCTCTATTTGTGGAAATAGCTCAGTGTTTTGGGGTAAGACTAAAGAAGATGTATTCTTCTATCAGGTATAAGGAAATACGATTGAGGGGCTAAGGTATAGGAAATCACTGTACTATTTTACAATACAAAGATTTTTGATTTGTAGAGTCATATTCAAAATATAGTGTTAGCATAATTCTTAGATACATATTTCTATAAAAAGAAGGGAAAGAAAAGTAGACCCTAGAGGGGCATATGTTCCACTTTGTCCATTAGTGAGCATTTTACGTATGTGTTTGGCAAAGAATGTGATGGCAGAAAATGGTCTGGAAGCCATTATGATAAACCAAGAGACCGTAGGAACAAAGACCAGCAGCATGGAAAAAATAATGTGCTATTCAAATTTAATGAAGCGAAAAGACAATCAAAATGTCAGCAAGATTTTATCTCAGTTGTTTATAAAACAAACAGTTATGTATCTAAGTGAAATATCTACCCATAGTATGAAATTCATCACAGATAACAAGTTGTGGAAGTGTCTGTTGAATGTAGTGAAAATCCTACAAAGGTATTAACATGCATAAATATACACGTGACCAGAAACACTGTTGCTAACATGCTAAATGGCATTGCTATAGCCACACTACTTAAATATGGCTAAGAAATCAAAAGATAAATTATGTAAAATGTTTTGCTTTTGTATATTATCCACATGAATATTTAAAATATGTTAATGCAATAATTAACTTTATTTCTTCACTATGGGTTGCAAATTTTTATGACTGGAAACATTTTTGAAGTAACTGGATACCGGGAAGCAGTTCAGAAATTAGCTTTTGTGAAAAGAGGAAGCTTTCAAACAATAGATTTGCGTGACTGTGTGACACTGTTTCTGGGATGTATGGAGTTAATACTGGACTTGCAATGAAACTTGAGTTTTGTGTGGCAAGTTATGTAAGGACACAGGCTTTGCATATGCTCATTTGCATTATTCAACAGACATTGCTTTTTGCTAAAAGTTAAAAATGGAAGATGCCACAGACATTGCTCACCACTTGTACTAAGTCTCCTGGCCAAGCTGGAGACACAGACTTGACAATCAGTTACATAGCACAGAGTCCACTCACTGCACATAGGGCAGGAGGCTCGGTCACAGCAGAACAAAAGGACTGCTGTTGATCTGTTGAAAGAAATAAACTTACGTCATCTGACTGGAAAATGTGCTTATGCTGGGCAGAGGAGATTGTTCTCATACAATTGGTCTGTTGAGTAGACAAGCCCTGTGAATGTTTCCCTCAAAGGCAACCACAGTGGGTATAAGTCACTATGTGGAGATGCAAGAGGCATTTACTTTCATATTTCTTTTTTTAAAAGTGTGTGTGTGTGTGTGTGTGTGTGTGTGTGTGTGTGTGTGTGTGTGTGTTGTGTAGTTCTTAAGAATGTTATCAAGGGCATGAAGAAACCTGGTTTATTCTCTCCAAATGCTCATTGAGTTCAGATTTGCGGAGGCATTCTCCTGGGGTTCGGTAAGCCACAAAATCATTGTACCTGTGCAGTGAAGCTAACTCCTGGCATCACAGATGATGCAAGTTTTAGTGCAGTGACATTTGAAGGCTGAGCACTTACAATCTGCTAAGGCTAACCGGCAACTTGACAAGAGCTAGAACTTCCTAGGAGCCAAATCCGAGCATGTCTGTAAGAGAGTTTCTAGATTGGATTGACTGAGGCACAAAAACCCTCTTAACTGTGGGAAGCTCTGTTCCATGGATGGAGATTCTGGGATGAACAAAGAGGAGAAAGGTCACTGAGTACCAACATTTGCTCTCTCTGCTTCCTGACTGTGGACCTAATGTGACCACTAACCCCATGTCCACACTGCCTGGCCTTTCTTGCTTCAG
>NC_022036.1:5013638-5018091 GCF_000317375.1 Microtus ochrogaster
GAAAAGTGACTCTCCTTCTTCTAGCAGCCATCAACTATCAATAACTACTCAGCTAAGAATGAGACCAGGTAGCCCCTCCCAACATGTGCTTAAAATTAAGGCCCAGTAAATAGCTTCAGGAACAGTTCTTTTCCATTGTTAGACTACAAAGCACTAAATATGTGAAACTCCGCATTTGCCATTGTGAGTGGTTTCTAACAAGACTGAATTCTGTGCTTGTATTGCAAGGTGACATATTTAACATGTAGTTTGGGCATCAAAGGAAAGTAAAAAATTTCTGGCTTTAAAACAAAAGGTAATGCATTGTGAGAGAACTGTTAAAAATAAAATATATTTAGCTTTCTCTAAGTAATGGCCTTATGACAGCCATCATATGCACACACTTAAACAGGGTTTGGCAAGCTGAAGCGGTTATTCTCCAAGCAGTTAGTTTGGATTTTCTTATGCTAGCCATAGATCTTTATGTCTTTGGTTTCTGTAGATTCAGAAGTCTTCAGTGACCCTGTCAATGCGAGTCTGGCACCTTCAAGGAGTTATGTAAGACTTAGCACTTTTCACCACGAGATGGAGCTGATGAATGAAGTTTTCTCTAAGGGAGCAGAAATTCCTTAGTTCATCCACTGGTGAGCAATCATGTTCTGTCTTTCTTAGTGGGAGCCTGGAGGAAATCCTTCTTCATTTTAGGTCACTGGCTAAGAGTTTTACCAATCCAACTTTTATAGGGAGATTTCTTATTTTTTGTTATCATGGTCAGGATTATATATTTTTTTCATCAAGTATTATCTTTTTAAACTAAATGGCTATACTTATTTTTGAAAAGTAAATTGCAAGCAAAAATTCTAGCATTTAAAATGAATTTCAGGCAACTGCAGAGTCTATTTCTAAATAAAATAGGAATCAGAATAATAGAATAACGGCTTGTGAGAGCAGGTGTAACCCTAGAGTCCTCCATGTAGGGCGAGTAAACCAAGCAACGAGTCACCTAAGGCCATACACCCATTGGGCTCATGTTCGGAATATCAAGGAATGAGTTTCGACTGGTTTTTTCATATTAATATTTGATTTCTATTCAAATTCTCTGCTGTTTCTTTACTAATGGGTAGGTACTTGCCATACTCAGTTCCTTTTATTTAATTCAGGAATTAGCTGCACAATTCACTTAGGTAGATATCTGTACTTAGGTATACATGTACAAAATGACTTTGATTTCTCAGCAGAAATCAAGTCTTCTTTTTTTAATATTTATTTATTTATTTATTAATTATGTATACAATATTCTGACTACATGTATGCCTGCAGGCCAGAAGAGGGCACCAGATCTCATAACAGATGGTTGTGAGCCACCATGTGGTTGCTGGGAATTGAACTCAGGACTTTTAAAAGAACAGGCAGTGCACTTAACCACTGAGCCATCTCTCCAGCCCCCTCAAGTCTTCTTCTTAACATGAATATGGAATATTAAGTGAGATGTAACTGTCTTCATGAAAAGAAACATTAACTTTCTATGGGAATGGGCACAGGGTAGGAGGGAGGAGAATGAGGGAATTTGGAAAAGACACATGCTAGGTAAAAAATGATATAATTTTAGTTGGCGACTCATATCTTTCAAAGTATTGATTTTCTATAAGAGTGTGACAGCTATGCCATGGGAAAAAGAATAGTGTTCATATTAGTGGAACAACCAAATACCCATGCCAAGTATTCTCTTTCATGCAAAATTAACAGAAATGGATTGAAGACTTAAACATAAGAAGGCTTACATATAAATTGTCTTAACTTTGGTTTATGGCAATGCCAATGGTTTCTTAGAGACAAGACCTAAAGCACAAATAATCTAAGAAAAAATAAGTTAAATTTATTAAAAACATCCCTTCTTTGCCTCAAAGGGCAATGAAAATGCACACGAAAATAACAGAGTAGTCTGCAGAATGAAAGAAGATGTTTGCAAACTGTACAAGAGGCTTTTATATAAAGTTGTTATATAAAAACTTTTACTAATGGAAAATAAGAAGAACTCAACTGAAAACAAGCAAAGGATTTGGATTTTTTTTCCAAAACAGAGAAATAGTAAAAGTGTTATCTGGAAAAAGAATGCCAGGTCTCCCTACCAATTGAGAAATGTACATAAACAACAACCATACAATTCACATGGCTGTGTGTTGGTGACACACAACACTTGGCAGGTAGAGGCATATAAATCTCTGAATGCACTACAGAGCCAGCATGCACTACAGAGCAATTTTCAGGACAGCTGGGGAGACACAGAGAAACCCCTTTCACAAAACAAAACAAATAAACAACCCCAAAGAGGTAAAGAAATAAAAACCAAACCAAACCAACCAACCAACAACAACAACAAAATAAGAAGCTGTTATCCCACATTGTTATTATCCCATACCACTTAGGCTGATAAAATGAAAAGTTGATACAAAGTGTTTGCAGCGATGTTATGAAACTGCTCGTGGGTGTGGCTACTTTGTGAAAGAATTTAACAGTTTCTGAAAAAGAAAAAAATAAAGAAGAAAAACAGGGTGAAGGGTTAAAGAAAGAAAGTAGATACAGAGTTCTTTCTCTAGACTATATGGCCACTTCATAATGGTTTCTGGTGGTGGCATTATTTAAAAACTTGTGGTGAAGAAACGTTTTGGCAAGAAGGCAACACTTGGTACTTATTGAAGAAAGATTGAATAAAGCACCAGAGCCTGGATCTACTTTCTCCTCTCTCGTCTTCTGTGTATGTCCTTCCTCTGGTATATGCATCAGCGTGTGTATTTCCTACTCCAGTTCTGCACATTTCTGTGGAAGATACACTGAATGCAAACCTTGGCTCTCAACGTTTTCCTGAAAGTCGGCAGGGAAAGCTCCAGTATCCATGGGGAAGGTATGCAACAGTTGCTAATCAGGGGCCTTGAGCTTCAGCAGAGCTCCGAGTGGAATCCATGATGACGGGCAGACACATAACTAAAGATACAATCCTTATGGTTGTCTCCCACCTCCAATTGAGAAGACTCTTTGAAGGGATTCTCCGATAAGATGCTAACCAGTGGGTCTTTACAAGGCCCTTTTAACACATCCTTGGTTTTGGTTAGGTCATCCGCTCCTGTCTCCTCCCCATCCCACTGCTCCCATCCCTGGGTGAGCTCTTACCTTCAGTACCTCTCTCTCTCTCTTATCATTACATATGTTCTACTGCCCCTCCGCTTAATTTTTCTTTTTAAGTTGGGTCCTGAGATAATAGGCTCCCAAAGGGCTTTTTATGTCCTCTTCCTTTAAGTGGAACCCCTAAGTTTTAAGTGCTAGTACCCACTATCTTTCTCCTGTGTCTGGCCAGTTTCTGCAATATTTCTGTTACTTGTCGTTACTATTTTTTAAGTAAGCGCACAGGGTAAAGAATTTCGTTATGGCAGCTACAGACACACGTGTTGTCTCAGAATGTTCTAGTTTGTCCCCCTTCCCCAGATGGCCTCTCCTCTGGGCTACTCTTGCTGGTTCTATTCCTTCAGTCAAATGATCGCTCTCCCCATTCTGCTTTTCTATCCCATGTAATGCCTTTCCCTTTCTTCTTAAGACCTCTTCCTCCTCTCTCATAACCTGATTTCTGATTTCAGTACCTTCACACAGAGAAACACAGGCACAACAACATACACATCATTTCACTGTCTATGATATTTTAAATGTATTCTTTGAAAACTTCTCTGATGTAACCAATGCATCTTGATCATATCCACCCCTGGCTCCCTGAGCTATCTGACAATTTCACGCCACCATTTAAATTTTTCTTTAGTCATCCCCTGAGTCCAGTTGGTGCTGTCATGTGCACATGCGTGTAAGACTGCCCACTGGGGCCTTGGTACCAAAGCAGTGATCAGACCCTGAAAGGAAAGTGACACACTCTCCCTCAGCTGCCATCAACTTCCAGTACTATCTCAGGTAGGGGTGGTTGAACTATGGGGAGCCCTCTCCATCCATGGTTGGATTTTCTATCTCCCCCTCTCATCTCTCTCCAGCTCCCCCTGAAAGCCTTTGTCTTCCAAACTAGCTCCTTCTTACTTACATTAAATCTTTAAGGAATTGACGTTTTAAACCAACCCTTTAAGGATGTCATGCAGTGTGTTTTGATCACCCTCACCTCCAATCCTTCCCTTTAACTCCTCCCAGATCTACCCACCACCTCCCTACCTACTCAACTTTATGTCCTCTTTTTTTTTTCTTAAAATTTAATATCCTATTGCCTTCCAGTTTGTGCTTTCTACTTCTGGTTGGGCCATCCAATGGAGCCCCACCCTTAAGAAAACTGACTCTCTTTCCCCGAAGTTGTCAACTTTCCATACCTCCTCAGTTAGGAGTGAGGGTTTCTGAGCCACTTCCCACTCCGTACTGGACTGTTGACTGCCTTGATCTTGTGAAGTTCTTGTGCAAGCAGGCACAGCTGCTTGCTGTGGGTTTATGAGTG
>NC_022036.1:5018336-5023584 GCF_000317375.1 Microtus ochrogaster
ATTAGTCATTGCTCACAGCAAAGAGAACCTTCTTTAATCAAGGCAGAGAGCAGTACAAGCCTATGAGTGTAAACATATTTAGAAGGTATTTGACAGCATGGCACCACATATGTAACGTTTGTCTTTGCTACTCTGATTTAGTTAGCTCAAAGTGATTTCCAGATCCATCGATTTTTCTACAAAAGCCATGATTTCTTTACCTTTACAGCTGAAAAAATTTCCCTGTGTATGTGTACCACATTTTTCTATATCCACCCTACCTGCTGATGAACTTGTAGGCTGTGTCCTTTTCCCACTTATAGTAAATACTGAAACAATAAACATGGATGTGTAAGAATCTCTGTGAAGGACTGACTTAAAAGTCTTTTGATATATGTTGGTATAATGGTTGGCTAATAGGGTAGAGCCTGCCTTTTGATTCTGGAGAAATTCTGTACTAATTTCTGTAGCGACTGGAAAGTTTGTGTCCCCATCAACAGTTTAAATGGTTCTTTATTCTTCACACACCCACCAGTATTTGTTATCATTTTTTTCTTATTGATAGGCATTCTGAATTGTGTGAGCATCAATATCAAAGCAGCACTAATTTACATTTCCTTCATAAAAAAGTTGAACACTTTCTAAAATAGTTATTGACCATTTTTATTTCTTTATGTGAGAATTGTCTGTTCATTTTATCAGCTCATTTATAAGCTGCATGATTGTTGGTGATTTGCTTTCACAGTTTTTTACCCTATATTCTAGATACAATTCCCTATTTTATAATTAGTTGGCAAAGATTTTCTCCCTTCTTGTAGCTTTGTCTTTACGTTAATGATTGTTTCCTTTGCTAAGCCTTTTAATTTCATTTGGCAATTTTTGGAATTGTTTCTTGAGCTACTAGAGTTCTTTTTAGAAAGTCATCATTCAGTCCTAAGTTGAATCTTGAAATAGTTTCTATGTCTTTTCCTAGAGAAGTTTCAAAACTCCAAGTCTTCCATTAAGGTCATTTCAAATTGATTTGAAACTGGGGGAGAGATACAGATTTAGATTATTTACTTTCTGGGCTTGAAATAAAACACACCCTTTCATTTTTCTTGGCTTTTGGGGTTACTGATGAGAATTCTATGGTTATTCCTTGTGTCTGTCTGCCTTTGCAAGTGAGGTGTCATTTTCTCCTGACATTATACTCTTATTTGTTTTCTATCTCTTCCTTTTCTTTTTATTATATATATTTATATTATTATATTTCCTTTTATTTATTATTATGTGTATATGAGGCATCCTGATTACTTTCTCTCCCACCCTCTCTTATCTGTTACCAATCCTAATATTTCTCTCTTTCTCCCTACCTGTCCCTTTTCCAGAGTCATAACTTCTGGTTTTGTTTTGTGATCCATCTGTGTGAACATGGAATAGTGATAATCCATTGGCTCTGGTAGGGCATTGTGGTGGCCATTCTAGGTTGTCCATTTGACTACAGCTGGACATTTGAACTGTGAAGATCCACTTTTAATCCTGATATTTTGAGGTGGGAAGTCCACCTACAATCCGGACCACACCTTCTGCTGGCAGTCTGAATAAAGCACATGGAAGAAGGAAGCATTTGCTCTTTGCATGCTTGTCCTCTCTCTAGCTGGCATGTTCATTCCTCAACTGTATACTTCTTTGGTATTCCAGGATATACCAAAGACCAATTGAGGCATCCGGCCCATGGACTGAACAACTACTGGATTCTTGGGCTTTCTTGTGGTAGACAGTCATTGTTGGACTAATTGGACCACAGCCTGTAAGCAATTATAATACACCCCACCCCACCCCCAGATCCATTCTGTAAGTTCTGTTCCTCTAGAGAACTTTGATTAACACTACATGCTTGTCTTCACCATTTCTTGGAGAAAGAAATTCTTCTCTGTTTATGCTTTTTTTGGGATTCTTGACACCTACTGTGTTGGGGTGTCTTTTCTTTCCGCAGAATTGGAAAGTTTTCTTGTATAATTTCATTGAAGAGGTTCCCTTTCCCATTATCATTTGCTTTGACCATATCCCAGAGCTCTTCTGCTACTTTGTTTTCTTTCTTGATGTGTGAATATAGTGTTTAACCACCCTGCCTTCCATCCCTATGTTCTCGCAAATCTACTTGTGAGTATTTTCAGTTTGCTTTTTGGTTTGCTGAGTTTTTCATTTTCAATCTTTTTTCCCCCAAATCCTAACTTCCTTGTAGCTGTTTTCCTTCCATGTTGCTGACATTTTCATGGTTATTGTTGATTTTCTCATCCATTTTGATGAGATTTCCCACTATATTTTCCAGTTCTGGATCCTGAATTGAATTCAGTTTATAACGGGCCCCCAGGCCTGAGCTCAACTGATGCCATGTTGGAGGCACCATTCTGACCTTAAAATCCATTACAAAGGTCCCAACATTTGCCAAAACGGAAACAGAGACCTAATCAACCAAAGACTCAGTCCATAGTTCCAGGAAAGTCTCTAAATTTACTAACCTTGCTTTTTGGCTTCTGTAGTTCTGCTTCTTGATAATTGAAGTATGACAACTAGGATGTGGTTTCTGTTCATAAAAGACAAAGGGATATAAGGCTTGGGGTTGCATGATTTGGGCAAGTTCCCCTTGCATCCTCTGGCTGGCAATACTTTCTTCTTGGCTTTAAGAGTCTCAGTTTAGTGTTTTCTGGTGGACTCACCTTACAATAAGCCTCCTGTTTAAGGCCATCCATTGTTTTAAACAGGAAATTTTGAACCATTCATGTAGTAATTTACTTATTTCAACACGCCTGAGTTCAGCAGTTCCGGGGCTATTAGTCAGAGCAGTCATGTAGTCTTGCTTTTCCATGCTCCTAGAGTTTCTGTGTTGTGACTGGGTTTCCTACTGCTTTGGGTCTTGTTTCCATTTATTGTGACTCTTCTTACTGAGGAAGCAACTCCTGAGGACTTAATCCCAGGACAACTCAGGGAGGAGAAAAAGGAACTACTGTGATAGCCCCACATCAAATTGTATAGGGATAAACTTAAGATGGCTTAAAGTCCCCTAACATCACTAATTAAAAAAATAGAAAATATAAACACTGCTGTAGAGTGTGCTACAGAGTTATAAATTATTTATGAATGAGATGAAGGAAGGAAGAAAGGAGGGGAGAAATCGAGAACAAAGTTCAGGAAAAATAGCAAATGTTGAAAGGAGTGGAGATTAATTACTATGATGGAGGAAGGAAAAAAAAAAAAAAACCGAGAAGCCAGAAAGGAGTTCCAATAATGAGCAAGTTCAAACGCAGTTTTAGAAAGTTACATCAAAAGAAATAAAAATATTATAAAAGTCTATTTTAAAAAGATACATAGAGAAACTAAAAGGAGATGATGAAGCAATAAGAAAACCAGCACGAAAAGAGCAGTGAAATGAAGATATACACAGTATCAGAGCACTGTATAGTGGATAAGGAAGCGGAGCACAGCATTTCCCAAAGACAATGAAAATGATGCTGAAGTTCAGGAAAAAGGAGAAAAGGAAGCATAGAAGACAAAAAGCAAATGATGGCATGTCCGAGTGTTTTCTTCCCGGATTCTCAGAAAATGGACACCATCAATTATACGTGTGGACTGATGAACTGAGCTCATGGATTCCTCATGGCTGAGGGTGGCAGCACTTGGGAGGTAGAGATAGGAGAAGCAAGAGTTCAAGGTCATCCTTGGCTCCATAATAAATTTAAGGCTACCCTGGGCTATGTAAGTAAGATACTCAAGAGAGAGAGGGTATCCTGCTGTCAAGAACTGAACTACCGCGGGGCCTTAAAACAAAGGACAAACACACATCAGGGCTCCTCAATTTAGCCTGCGTCAGCTCCCAAATAAGCGAAGGTCCATGAAGGCCACTCTGGAGAGTAGAAGGGCAAGGGGCTAATGAGTCAAACTGCAGATGGCGGGAAGCTTGTCTCAGGCAAAGAGCTGTATAGAGACAGATAGGCCCATAGTCTGTGTCTAGGAGCAGCTCTCATTATCTGAGAATAGCTTGGAGTTTGATAGCTGTTAGCCTGAGAAGAGAAAATGAAGCCATGTCTAAAGCCACACCCATGTGTCATTCACAGCTACAGACCCTGAGAACTCTGATATCATAGCTGTGTACTGGATACTCAGGGCTGCATCTACGTGTAACGTGATTAATACTCAGGGTGTCTTGAGAAGTGTAGATGGGTCCTCTGCCTGTAAAGATCTCATTTCACACAAGGAAAACACATTTGGGAGGTAGTCCAGACTGGAATGTTAGTAGGCTTGGAAGAGGAGAGAACCTGCCCAGACCACAGACTGCCGCTCCAAGTGCCGCCAACAGAGGCTTCTGTTGTGTAGAATGCTACTTCTAGCCAACAATAGGTTCTCTCTTAAGATGGGGCCTGGTTGCTGCTCTTGGGATGATAAAGATGACTCGTCTGATTCTTAGTCACCTCTAGCCCATGTCCTGGAGGAATGCTCTCTCCCCAAACCCCAACACTGGACTTGAGGCTTGTGAGAGCTTGTCCTGAAGGAAGGTCTTCCCACTTCTCACGTACTTTCTGAATGCAGTTTCTGGTCTGCCCTCCACTCCAACCAAGGAGCCTCATGCCTACAGTTCTGTTTGGCTCACTTCTTATTAGTACATCACCCATTCTTTTTCCTCCACACTTTAATGCTATTTTTTGGATAGCTTTGTGACTTTCTGAACCTCTTCTTTTTCTCTTATGGGAATAGAATCTATTTCTTTTTTAAATTTTGACTTTTTCCTTTACCATATCTCATGGAGATAACTTCTCTTGTGCAAATTATAAAAAGTCAAAATGTTTTCAGACACTGCCAAATATCCACTGGGGAACCAAGTGCCCTGCTTGAGGAGCACTGCCTTGTTTTTGAGGGTGATATCCATATAGAAGTTGATGCTTTACTAGTCTGGTGAATCCTGAAGAAAGAGGTCCTCAGATGCCTGGGACAGCATAGGGGGCAGAATGAGTGTGACACCTTGACACGTGTGCACATGGCACTGTGCCGATCAGCTGGTAGCATTTCCATCAGCACACTAATTATTGCTTGTGATGAGCAGTACTTTCTAAATTGCAAGTATTTCATACCATAGCATGTCTTCAAAGTACAGTAACACAATGATATCTAGAAGTCCAAATTCTGAACAAGAGAATCATAGTCTTAAGAAATATTTATTTTATGCTTGCGCGCGTGTGTGTGTGTGTGTGTGTGTGTGTGTGTGCATCTAATGACATGGGTATTGGGAACAGCA
>NC_022036.1:5023822-5025876 GCF_000317375.1 Microtus ochrogaster
AGAGAGAGAGAGAGAGAGAGAGAGAGAGAGAGAGAGAGAGAGAGAGAGAGAGAGAAGGTTTTTTGAACATGGACTGTTCTGGAATGTGTAGGTAATGCTTTATTCTCCAAATACCCACTGTAGAAGTTAATGAGGTTCAGCTCATTTTGAATTTCTGATCTCATGATGTCTCTATGCTCTAAATTCTGGTATGACACATGTGTTCTACCATGCCCAGTTTTACATGGAGACTGAATCGAGGGCTTCTCCGTTCATACCAGCCAAACACTCTACCAACTCAGCTAAATCTTAAACTAGGTTCAGGTTGTTTTTTGACAGACTCTAATGGAGCTTCATGCTGAAGAGGATGGAGATTTACAAGAGCTCAAAGAGATTTATTTCTGGCTTTAGTAAAGGTTTTTCAATCTTGGCAGCCCTAGAGTCTTGGTCCAGACAGTTCTTTGCTCTGGGGCTTCCCGTGTATTGCAGGGTGGTCAGTAGTAGCTTGGTGTGCATCCACTTGATGCTTCAAGCATTCCCCAAGTCATGATTTCCTTGGATGTCCTCATGCATTAGAAATGCTCCATTAGGGGTGTCAAACAGTGCTCATGCTTGAGGAATTCTGCTTTGGAGAAAGCTGCTCAATCAAAAGTGTTGCTGGGGGTCTGGAAAATCCATCAAGTACCACACAAGGGAGTAAGTGCATTAGTTTGCCTTGGCAGTTATAATAAAGTAACAGTGAGCTTGGCAGAATAAAGCATTGCTAATTTATTATATCAGATCGTTTTGGAAGTCAGGCTGCTGGCAGGGCTGTGTTCTCTTGGAGATCTCTCCAGAGAATCCCTTTGAGGCCCTTCCTGGCTTCCCAAGGCTGCCTGCACTCCTTAGTTTGGCTCTCAGCCAGCAGGGGCACCATCTGATATTTGATTGTATTGTCACACCTCTTTTTGGATGCTGATCTTTCTGCCTCTCTCTACTTAAAAAACACTTTGGGTAATCTTAGGATACCTCCATGATCCAGGGTCATTTTCTCATTGCACAGTTCTCTGTTTGATCACATCTGCAAATCCCCTTTCACCGAGTATGTGGACATAGTCACATGTGGCACAAATTAGCAGGTTGTCATCTTTGGGGACATTCTTTCCTCTACTGCAGTCAGTATTAAATAACCATGCTGTAGTTATATATGTCCATGAGGACCTTCTTTTCTTTTCTACCCCACATCCTCAGAGGGACTGGTGTATTTGAGCAAGAAGAATAGGGAGAAGCAAACTCAACTCTAGTCTTTATTATTGCTGGAAGCAGAATGGAGTTCTATGGGTCTGGTCTAGCAGCAGAGAACGTTGGTAATGGTAAGGGTCATTAAAACAAAACAGGACTAAACTTTTCTAACCTGAAAATCATGCTGTCTAAATTCCTGACCTGTCTGAGAGCTATAGGCTCATGGCTGGAGAGAGGCATTCTTGAATAGAGAATCCTAGGCAATGGTGTAGAGAAAGTTACTCTTCGTAATACCCCATAGAATCTGGGTACTCCAATAAACCTGGAATGTGCTATTTTGGAGACAAAGGGGATTTCAAAGTTCTAACTGAACTGAACATTTCTTCTTACAGAGTTGCAGGTTGTTGGGAGCTTGAAAGCTCCTGCCTTTCTCTATTTCCCCAGAAATACTGGGTATGTTTCTGTTATTTAGTTATTTGAGAAAAGAGGTAAGAGGAAGGAAGAGGGAGTGGGAGAAGAATGAGAAGCCTGGACTAATGACTACCAGCCCGCTCAGGAAGGAAGAATAAGGAGACAGTATTTAAATCTATGCTGGCAGGAAATGCTGGGGCATATGGCTACTGAGGGGAAGGCGAGCAGCCTGAATCTCTGTAGCTCAGAACCGAGCCTCCAAATGCTTCTCAGTGCATAAAGAGATGGCTTGCTTAGACTCTCAGGCTATAAACAGAAAATTTTTGTGGGTTTCTTGAGGACACCAATAGGATACAAGCCCAATATTGTCCCCTTATAGGAAAATCCTTCTCCTCAACCTCATCCTGTCCTACTGCTACAGAGGGATACAATAGGGGAAGTTA
>NC_022036.1:5026311-5031382 GCF_000317375.1 Microtus ochrogaster
AAAAAACCAACTTGCCTGTGGTTTTTATTATATGTGATACATCCGTATGTGAGCTTAAGAATTTCAAAATGACCTTATTAATGGTTACTATTACTATTAACACCATTCTACTGACAGTTCTTACATGAAAAGTGAAGTGAGATGAGGTTCTTAGGGGGAGCAAAGAGAGTTAAGTAGGACTAACCTGAATCTAGTTCAGAAATAGCAACGGACCCTTAAAGAGCCAGAGCAGGTGCACCACGGCTGTTCTGTTGGATGAAGGCAGTGCTTCTGTTCTTACCTCTGGGGCACAGATTATCCGGCCAAGAAAGGGCATGGGTAGAAATAGCTTGCTCAGGTGTCCTGAAAGTCCCTAACTAAAGCTTGAGTCTGCCTTGCTCAGTGCACTCTTTCATTACTGTCTACTTTGGAATATTAGACATTACTTAAGCTCATTCCCCCACCTGTGTGTGAGATGTGTGCTTCCATGTGCCATAGTGTGCGCAGGAGAGAAGACAACTTGATCTGTTCCCGCCATGAGGTTTCTAATGATAGATCTCAGAACCTTTGCCCACTGAAGCCATCTTGCTGTCCCCTACTTTTACTACAAAAATCATCTTATTTTAAAAATTAGGATGTATCTACTGATGCTTCATGGAATAAATGGAGGAGGGAAAGAAGGAGGGGGAAATGTCAGGAAGGAAGAACGGAAGTTAAAAAGGAGAAGAGGGATGTTAAGAGGATAAGAAGTGGGGGAAGCAGGAGGGGAAGGACAGTTGAGACTGTGGGAAGACTGTCTGGTTTGTGACTAAGAAGGCAGGGAAGCTACTCTGGCCCTAGGTACCTTTCAGGATTGTGGTTCAGGAACCTTGCCATTACTCCACCAGGAAGGGTAACCAGCCCTCTTGGCCACCATTTAGCTCAGGACCCTTGTAATGTAGACTCTCTCTACCCCCAAATCTACCAATTAGTTTTCCTTGGGTATTGCAATTTTTATTTCTTTCCTGTCCCATGGCCTCTGTTCCCATCTCTCTTTGAGAGTGAGGTCTTCTTCTCAGCTCATGTTTGGTAGCTTTAACTCTTTTTGCTCCATGGTTGCATGTTTGGCAGGAATGATGTGCTTTCTGTGTAGTGTGGTTCTCAAAACTGATCATCTTGCTCTCTCTTCATAAATGACTTGCATGATGCTGTAAATGTGTCCATCATGAATGGGGTACTTTAGGACAGCTGTCATGAATATTAGAATGCAAAGTCTATCTATCTATCTATCTATCTATCTATCTATCTATCTATCTATCTATCTAGTGATAATCATCAACTAGCTACCATTTGTGTATATTCAGGTAGGTCTTGATAAATAGTTATGAAATTAAAAATGCCTAAAAATATTTGAAGGATTTGTTTTTCTTTTTAAAAAGAAATGCTAAAATTGGCGGAATCACTTGTGTCAACCTTAAAAGAAGTAGTAAATAAAGGTTGCAAAGGGAAAATTTTTGCTTTTATTTTATTTTTCAAAAGATTTATTTGGGTATGGCAGTACATGCCCTTAATCCAAGCACTTGGGAGGCAGAAGTAAGTAGATCTCCTTGAGTGCAAAGCCCACTTGGTCTACATCACAAGTTTCAGGTCGGCAAGGGCTGCACAGTGAGACCATATTTAAGAAAAGGGAAGGGAGGTATTTTAGTTTTAATTATGTATATGTGTTTGGCTCTTTGTGGGTGTGTACACAGGAGTTCAGGTACCCGTGAAGTCCAGAAGGGGGCCTCAGATGCTCTAGAGCAGGAGTTACAGCTAGTTTTGGGCAGGCTGATGTGGATGTTGGCTAATGAACTCAGATCCTTTGCAAGAGAAGCAAATGCTCTTAGTAGTAGAGCCGTGTCCTCAAGAAAGTGGTTCTAAAGGAAACTGAAGCTATAACTATCATGAAAGACCCTGATAGACTACAACTTAATTAATTTGTTACAGCAGCCTTATCACAAACACACTTTTTCATGTACATTTCCAGTACACTTGCCCAGCCATTTAGCTTTGGACTGATACCACTCTTACTACTAATCCACATGGTCAGGGATCATTATTACAAAAATGCCTAATAGCAGTCTCCTAACATCATTTTTGCTTTTAAAATTACCCTACCTCAATACCTTTGACGATGTCTCTCTTTCTCTATGATGTACATGTTCCCAGTGCAGAACCCTGCTATTTCCAAAAGAGAACCAATTTGTGAAGCCTCTCCTCCCTCTTCCTCCTTTCCCCTCTCTGTCATTTGTTTGTGTTCTAAATTCAGGTTGACACTTTGTTCTCAACACTGTTGATTTCTTCTCTATTGGTTTACTGTGACTTTTCGACAGCTGTAAACCTTTATATTTCAGAATTGGATGGTGGTGGTGGCATAAGTTGGATGATCCTCAAAGGAGGCAATGCTATCTGCTAGATGTGACTTCCAGCCCAGGAGAGCATTTGAGTGGTAGAGCTGGGCAGCTGATGAGAAGAAATAGAACAATACAAGCACAAGTCTTTCTTTTCTACCCATTTGATGGAAAGAGTTTGTAGTTTAGTAGAAAGGAAAACTTGAGGAGATATTAGTCAGAAGTAGGATTATCCCACAAACCAGGTTTGTAGTTCTTTGAATTTCTCACTTTTGACTAAAATAAAGGAGTTGCCATTGATAAAATTAGAGACCAGCATGGGGTTAGGTTTGTGTGAACACTTTGCCCACCTTTCTGTTTGAATGGTGATGTAGCTTCATCCACCCCAACTTTCAGAGCACTGTCTTCTCTGTCTCAGTTTCTAAGTCTTCCTCCACTCTAGCTCCCTACTGGTGCCTGGCGTCTGGTTTCAAGGAGACACTGATCTATTTGCAGCTCCTGGGGATCCAAACTGCAGATGCAAATGGCATTTTCCTCAGGCGTGTTGGTAGCAATAGGATCAGTGTCTGATTTGCATCCTTAAAGCCTGTAGGTCCTTAGGAAAATACAATTTATTGGCAGTTTAATGGGGTTATTTTTCATCTCAGCCATAGAAGCCAATTTATAATAGTTCTTAGAACTCAAAGAGTCTTCAATTTCAAGGCAGAGAATAGTTAGAGAAGGAGTGATTAATTCAGCAATTATTTTGGTCCCAATAAAAGAGCTCATGATAAGAGGCTTTCAGGGAGGTAAAGAGTAATTAAAGGTCAGGAGATAGGTATGACAGACACAAATTTGGAAGACACTGGCTTGAGGGCACATAAGCACTTGGAGTGGAAAAGACTCCTCAGAGAGAGAGATGTCAGAGAGACAGGAAGAGGGTCTGGACCTACATGAGGCATTTTAACCACCCGGTAGTTTTCTGTTTAATTTTAAACTTTCTTTTTATTTATTCTTAATGTCTTTCACATCATGTCTCCTGGTCCCACCCATCTTCCTCCTCCATCCCCAAGAATAAAGCAAAATGATATTTAAGAGAAAAAAAGGAAAAAGAAAAAAAAGGGGAGAAAAGGAAAATCTCATCCTGGAAGCTGCAGTGTGACACAGTGAGTCACGCAGTAAACCCCTTTATCCATACATTAACAAACTGTCTCATTTTAGCTTATCCTCAAATCTGGTATCAGTGGCAAGGTGTATCTCATCTTTTCTTATTGCTTCTCTGGCCCTTTTTGCTTCTCTTTATTCTCTAGCCCTTCATTTCACATGGTTTTATTCCAAATTCTAGTCCACTCGTCAAATGGATCCCTGTGCAGATGGATACACTAGGAAGGTATCTGGATATCTAATGACTTCATGCATAATATTTGGAACCATGAGAACCTTCCATTTTTAGCCCAACAATGAGCTCCCACCAACTTGAGCTCTTAGGAAATTTTCTGTGAAGTTAAATTTTGCCAACAAGGATGAGAAATTGAGAACTGTCGCTTAATAACCACTTTGAAAAGTTGATAAATAATAGCAAAACAGAACATCATGGAACTAGCAGGTTTCCTAACAGGCGAGAAGGTCCATAAAATGAAAACAAAATCGCTTGTCATCCATAGGTTTATATTGTAGTTCACAGATTCCAGTAAGTATGCCAGCGTAGATGACCCAAAATCAAGATTTATGAAATATAAGATTACCCATGATAAAGCATTTTAACTAACAGAGAGAAAGATTCTGAAATAAAACAATAAGGTCTTACTTAATAGTAATCTGTAATGTTTTTCTTTCCCTTTTCACTGAGATTCCATTGGAGACAAAAGTATTCCATGATCATGAAAAGAACAGACTGGAAAGTGAGTTCTTGGCCTTGAAAGTGGATTACCAGTGGAAGCATTGTGTGAATGGTGTCGAGTAGACGGTGTGTAGGATTCACTTGCTGAACTTGTCTGGGGGCGAAGGTGGCTGATCTGCATGCAGATGCCTGGAAGAATTTTGATATAGGGTTCCTAGCTGTGGATAGTGAAGAACTGTACAAAATTAACAGCATGGCTAGGATCCTGAGTGCTGTAATAGTGATGCCATTGATTCCTTAAGAACCACCACTTGATCAGCAAATGCAGAACTATCAATGGTACCATATGGATCACCAGTGTACACAGAGCATCAGTGATACTGTGTCAACCACCACTGTGCACAGAACATCAGTGAAAACATATCAAACACTGTAATGATATTTTGTTTATGTTTTAACAAATAAAGCTTGCCTGAGAGCTAAACCACCAGAGGCCAGGGAATAGTAGCACACATGTTTAATTTCAGTGCTTGGGAAACAGAGGCAGAGAAATCTCTGTTAGTTCAAGGCCACCCTGGGCTACACAAGATTGAATTCGTCTAAAAGAGAAAGAGAGCTCACACAAAGGTAATTCCAGCATTTGGGATCCCATGCCTTTAATCCTAGCTCTAGGGATGTAGATGTTATATGTCTGGGAGGAGAGAGGAATATAAGGCAGAAGGAGATAAGATCTTAGTGTGGTCTGAGGTTTGGTGGAGACTGATGGAGTTTGGATATGCAGTCTGAGGACAGGATTACCCTTTTGGTCTGAGCATTGGTAGAGGTGAAAGGTCTCTCTAGTGGCTGGCCTCTCTACTTCTTTGATCTTCACCATTAACCCCTATATCTGACTCTGAGTCTTTTT
>NC_022036.1:5033048-5039428 GCF_000317375.1 Microtus ochrogaster
CTTCTGTCTATGTGCTGCTTTTATTGGTTAATGAATAAAGAAGCTGTTTTTGGTCAATGGCTTAGCAGAATAAAGCTAGGTGGGAAAACTAAACTGAATGCTGGGAGAAAGAAGGTGGAGTCACAAGAAGCCATGTAGCTCCGCCAGAGACAGAAATGTTGGAACTTTACCTGGTAAGCTACAGCCACATGGTGATACACAGATTGATAGAAATGGGTTAGTTTAGGATATAAGAGCTAGCTAGCAATATGCTTAAACTATTGGCCAAACAGTATTGCAAATAATATAGTTCCTATGTGATTATTTCATGTCTGAGCAGCTGGGAACGAACTAACAGCCTCCTCCCTACACAAGTGCAGACATATGAGTCAAAGCTCTCTTTAGTATACTTTAGATTTCACACCCATATATCTAAAATATGATCCAGTCACAGGAATGATTAGGGGTGACTCTGAGCTCCCAATCAGCCTTCCTATTGAGGAGAGTGAACCACTGGGGAATTACACCTCCTTACACAGGATGGCCTTTTGCTTTTCTTCAGGAATTAGCAATAAACAACCATCAGAAATAGAACAAATTAGACAGGTGAAAAAGAAAAAAATCAAGATAAATATTAAAAATATGTGCTCCAGAAGAAATAAAGATTGAAGAGAAATATTTAGAACATACACTTATATCCTCAGAGAAAGCCGACAAGGTATTATTTAAAACATTATTTGAACTTATTAATAAAATTCTTAAATATTTTAAGCAAACTTATTTAAAATAAAGAAGAAACAAATAGATTTTAAAGCAAGATTCAAAATTAATATGTGCTGATAATAAATATACAAGGAATTTGGGATGATTTCCTTTTACATAAAGCAAAATTAATGATGAAAAGGGTAAGAGAAAAGATGAAAGACACACTCTTTAATCTAGAAAGCCATAAATCAGAGAAAAGCAGTCCAAGTGGTTACACTGGATGAAGAGGAGAAAGAGGAATTACTTTGTGAAAGTAGAAGAAAAACTTCAGAGCTGAGAAAAATCATCATCTGATTGATAGGTGCTAAACTGCTCTCATGAATTTTAGATTGGGATATTCACGGCTAGTGGGCCGTGACTTGCTATTCTTTCTCTCGACTTAAAATCCTGTGAACTTTTTTTTTTTAAACAACAATGTTCATGTGACCCAGTTTTTCCTGAAATGCCGATATGTATGAGGAGGGTTTGACACAGGACAAGAAGCCAGAAGGTTCATTAGTCTTAAAAGACTTCCTGGGGGACTCTCTACAGTTTTTTAACTGAACATTTTATTAAAGTATTAGCAAGACATGCTATCTCTAAGGTAGGTAAAAAAATATAACCCAGACATCCAGTGCAAGAACTTTCAGCAATGATAAATATGAATGAGGGTTATGTCTCATGTGTTGACACAGGAATGGGAAATGATGGGCATGGAGAAAGTTCCTGGATGCTAGTAATGAGTAAATGGTGAGAGTGTGAGAGAATAATTGGATTTGACATTTACATATTGAAATACCATTGACTTGAAAGTGTACACATCTAATGTATAAATCTTGATGAATTTAAAGATAAATATAATCTGTAAAATAATTAACATATACTTTGCCACAATTAGAACCATCTTCTCTGTAAACTTCTCAGTTCCCTCTGTTCTGGTGATTACACATATTTAATACTCACCCCTTTAACAAACTTGTGAACATACATCTAAGTAACATGTACCATTACACCGAAATAAACCACTTGATTTATTTTTCTAGAGTTGAGTCCTTCTGCCTTTTGACTGGTAGCCTTCAAATCTCTCTACTTAGCCTCCCAATGTTTCCATCTTGGCTTCCATCAGTTTGACCATTTTGCAATTTGTGATAGAAGTGGACTCATGTAATATTTACTTTTCTTTGTTTTTAAATGAAAAAAAAATTTTTTCCTCACATATATATACTGATTATGGTTTTCCTGCCCTCTACTCCTCCCAGTTCCTCCGCATCTGCACTTTATGCTGGATGACCCTTTTTTTTGTCCCTCATTAAAAAACACGCACACTTATTAGGGATAATAATTAAATAACATATAATAAGATAAAACAAAGACTAACACATCAGACTTGGACAAAACAAGCAGAAAGAAGAGTCCAAGAGAAAGGCACAAGAAGCAGAGACTCATTTGTTTGTAAACTCAGGAATCCCCAGAAACCACTAAGCTGAAGTTATAATATGCATACAAAGGAAGTACAGATTTTTTAAAAAAGAAGAAAAATATTTAAATAAAATAAAAATAAACCAAAATATTAAAAAATGATAAGATAAAATGAGAGGTAAAGAAAAGCCCTGATATAGCACTGCAAGACAAGGAATCTCCCAAGATTCCATTGAATTCATTTTCTGTTGGCTATCTGCTGCTAGGCATGTAGCCTACCCTTAACAGTAGTTTGTTTCTGAGTGAGACTCTCTTGGGAGGAATTAAATTTTTGTTTGCAAGTGATTATCAATTAGAGATGGCTTCTGGGTTAGTATTGTGTCTATTTCTTCTTTCAACTATAGGACCCCAACCGGTGCAAACTTGTGCAGGCCCTGTGTGTGCCACCTCAGTCACTGTGAGTTCTTTATGTGCATTGATCATGTTGACATAGCAGGCCTTGTTTTTTGGTGTCCTTCACCACATCTGTCTCCTTACACTTTTTCTGACTCCTCTTCTGTGGGTTTCCCTGAGCCATGATGTGAAGGGTTTGATGGAGATATCACATTTAGGCTTGAGTGTTCCAATGTCTCTCTTACTCTCTGCATAATGTCTGGTTGAAGGTGTTTGCATTTGTCCCATCTGCTGCAGGAGGAAGCTTCTTTGATAATGGCTGAGTTAGGTGTTGATCTATGAAGACAGAAGAATGTCATTAAAAGTCCCCCCCCCTTTTTGGAATAGCAATGTCTACTTTTACCTTAGGTCCCTGGGCTATCTAATCTCAAGTTCTTAGTCACGCAAACATTGTTGGGTATGGGTTCCATTCTGTGGAGTGAGCCTTAAGTCAAATCAGATATTACTTGTTGCCACCATCACATTGTCTTGCAGGCAGGACACCACTGTGGATGACAGAGTTTATGACTGGCTTGTTGCTTATGTTTCTCTTGGATAGATCCTGGTGGATAATTGTTTTGATATGTTCTTGGATTTGGTTTACAAATATATTATTGAGAATTTTGCATCTCTGATCATAAGGGGAACTGGTCTGTAATCCTCTTTTTTTGTTGGGTCTTTATATGGTTTGGCCATCAGGGTGACTGTTCTCATCTAATGTTCCTTCTGTTCTGTTTTGTGAAATAACTTGCAGAGTACCGGCTTTAACTCTTTTTTGAAAGTTGATAGAATTCAGTGTTAAAACCATCTGGCCCTGGGCTTTTCTGGTTGAAAGACTTTTAATTATACTATTTCGCTTGGGGTTGTAAGTCTCTTTAAATTTCTTATCTGGTCTTCATTTAACTTTGGTAAGTGGTACCTGTAAATAAAATTATTCATTTATTTTAGATTTTCCAACTTGATAGAGTACAGGTTTTCAAAGTATATTTTTATGATTCTCTGGGTTTTCTAGTTTTATTAATCTGAATATTGATCAGTGTGTGAGAGTCAGCATGTGATTTAAGCTGCAGTAGTGTTTTTTTTTACAAACTTGGGTGCCCTTGCATTTGGTACATATATGTTGAGAATGGAAATGTGTTCCTAGTGGATTTTCCTTTGATGAGTATGGGCTGTCTTTCCTCATCTCTTCTGATTTGCTTTGGTTTAAAGTCAATTTTGTCAGAAATTAAAATGGCTATACGAGCTGGCTTCTTAGGTCTGTTTGCTAGAAATATCTTTTACTCCATGTGATGGCTATTCCTGATGTTAAGGTGTGTTCATGGATGCAGCAGATGGATGGATTTTGTTTTCACAGACATTCTGTTGGACTGTGTCTTTTTTTGTTATAAAAGAAGTTTTCTCTCATATGTTTTTTTCTTTTCTGTATTCCTGATCTATTTTTTTGACATTTAAATGTTTTTTATTGCTTTTATTGAACTATATATTTCTCTCTGCTCCCCTCCCTTCTGCCCTTTCCCATGATTCTCATGCTCCCAATTTACTCAGGAGATCCTGTATTTTTCTATTTCCCATGTAGATTAAATCCATAAATGTCTCTCTTAGGGTCCTCATTGTTGTCTAGGTTCTCTGAGATTGTGAATTGTCAGCCGGTTTTTCTTTGTTTTATGTCTAAAGAGTCATTTATGAGTGAGTATATATTATATTTGTCTTTCTGGGTCTGGGTTACCTCACTCAATATGATGTTTTCTAGAGCCATCCATTTGCCTACAAATTTCAAGATGCCACTATTTTTTCCACTGTGTAGTACTCCATTGTGTAAATGTACCACCTCTTCTTTATCCATTTTCAGTCGAGGAACATTTAGGTTGTTTCTAGATTCTAGCTAGGACAAATAATGCTGCTATGAACATAGTTGAGCACTTGTCCTTGTGGTATGATTGAACATCCTTTGAGTATATACCCAAAAGCAGTATTGCTTGGTCTTAAGGTAGGTTGTTTCCTAATTTTCTGAGAAAGAGCCATACTGATTTCCAAAGCAGTAGTACTAGTTTGCATTCCCATAAGCAATGGAGGAGTGTTCTCTTTACCTGACATCCTCCCCAGCATAAGCTGTCATCAGTGTTTTTGATCTTGGCATTCTTACAGGTATAAGATGGAATCTCAGTGTTGTTTTGATTTGCATTTCTCTGATTGCTAAGAATGTTGAACATTTCCTTAAATGCCTTTCAGCCATTTTAGATTCATCTGTTGAGAGTTCTTTGTGTAGGTCTGTAACCCATTTTTTTATTGGATTATTTCTTCTTTTGATGATCAATTTCTTGAGTTCTTTGTATATTTTGTAGATAACCCTCAGTCTGATGTGTGATTGGTGAAAATCTTTTCCTATTCTTTAGACTGCTATTTTGTCTTGTTGACTATGTTGTTTGCTTTCAGAAGCTTCTCAGGTTCAGGAGGTCCCCTTTATGATTTGTTGCTCTCATTGTCTGTGCAACTGGGGTTATATATTTAGGAAGTGGTTTTCTGTGTCAATGTGTTCAAGTGTACTTCCCACTTACTCTTCTATGAGGTTCAGTGTGGTTGGTTTTAAGTTGAGGTCTTTGATTCATTTGGACCAAGTTTTGTGCATGGTGATAGATATGCAACTATTTTCATTCTTCTACAAGTTGATCCCGAGTTATGCTAGTATCATTTCTTGAATATACTTTATTTTTTTTCCGTTAGATATTTTTTGCTTCTTTGTCAAAAATAAGTTGTTCGTAGGTGTGTGGATTAATATCCGGGTCTTCAATTTGGTTCCATTGGACCTCCTGTCTGTTTTTATGTCAATATCAGGTTTTTTTTTCAGTACTGTAGCTCTATAATAGAGTTTGAAGCCAGGGATTGTGATGGCTTAAGAAGTTCCTTTATTATACAGGATTGTTTTGGCTATCCTGGATTCTTTGCTTTTCCATATGAAATTGAGTACTGTTCTGTAGTAGGAGGCTGCTTGTTTATTTCCCGGCCTCCCAGACTCCCAAAATAACCACACAGAAACTGTATTAATTAAATCACTGCTTGGTCTGTTAACTCTAACTTTTTATTGGATAGCTTTTACATCTTAATTTAACCCTTCCATTATTTTATATTTTACCATGAGGTTCGTGGCTTAACAGCAAGGTTCGAAGATGTCTGTTTCCATGGCTTCTCCCTGACTCTGCCTCCTTTCTTCCAGTATTCAGTTTAGTTTTCCCTGCCTAGCTCTACTCTACCCTATTTAGGGCTCAGGACAGTTTCTTTATTTACCAACAGCATTCACAGCTTATAGGGGGAATCCCACATCACTATTCTTTCGAGGTTTGTGAAAAATTTTGCTGGGACTTTGAAGGGCATTACATTGAAACTGTAGATTGCTTTTGGTAAGATTGCTATTTTTACTATGTTAATTCTACCTTCCTAAGAGCATGAAAGACTTTCCATTTTCTGGTGTCTTCTTCAATTTCTTTCTTCAAAGTTATTGTCATACAGGTCATCCACTTGTTTGGTTTGAGTTGCTTCAAGATATTTTATGTTATTTGTGGCTATTGAGAAAGTTGATGTTTCTCTGATTTCTTTCTCAGCTCATTTATCATCTGTACAAAGGAGGGCTACTGATTTTTTCAAGTTATTCTTGTATCCTTCTATATTACTTTATGAGTTGTAGAAGTTTCTTGGTAGATCTTTTTGGGTCATTTATGTAAAACTATCATATCATCACCAAATAGTGAGAGTTTGACTTCTTCTTTTCTAATTTATATCCCCTTGATCTCTTTTTTTTTCTCTTCTTGCTC
>NC_022036.1:5042573-5051234 GCF_000317375.1 Microtus ochrogaster
TGTACATGCCTCCCTGACCAGAGTGCCCCGTGGGTTCCCAGGGAGTACCTGCTTGTGTTGGTGGTAGAAGAAAGCAGTGGCTGTGAGCAGGACAGTTTGGAGGTGAAGATCTGTGTGATAAACTGGAGATGGGGTTAGAGAGGAAAGGGAGACTGCAACAGATGTTCTGCTCCAGAGCTGGTGATGAGATTGCATCACTAGATTTGAGGCCTGGGTAGGAAGATGAATATCTGTTTTTTGCCTACCTGCTGACCTGAATGGAACGGGCGAAGGTTCCCAGGGAGTGCCTGCTGGAGATTGGGGTCTGGGATAAAGCAATGAGTCAGGTGAAGAAAGTTTGGAGGGGAAGATCTATACAATCCATCTGGGATGGGATGGGATGGGATGGGCAGTAAGTACAATGGCAGTTTCATCTACTGCAAAGCAGGAAAGGAAACTCGGGGATTGAATTTGGGCGAGCAGAGGGAGAGGTGAAGATCTTCAGATGGCCTTCCTGCTTTGTTATATATAAATATTCAATTTTCTATTAGAACAGTATCTTGTAGGTTCATTTCATGTTATCATAGATGGCATGATTCTCTTTTATTAAGTTTTTGAGCAACCACTCTGCTATTTACATTTTTACCAGAATTATATGGTAATCACTTTCTCCATACCCTACCAATATTTTTTCTTTCTTTTCTTTTTATTTTAAAAGAAAGCCAACTTAAGAAATGATAACTTACTAAAATTTTGATTTGCATTTCTATGATGATCAATAGTCATGAGTACCTTTTCACATGCCTGATAGCTGTCTGTGTGTTTTCTTTAAAAAATGTATATTTAAATATTTTGTTCATTTTTCAGTTTTGTTTTTGCTATTGAATTGCATGAGTTCCTTGTATATTTTAGATGTTAGCTACTTATCAGTAACATGGTTTGCAAATATTTTCTTCCATTCACTGTTGGTGGATGCTGCTTGATTGTTCCCTGGCTATTCAGATGCAAAATAAACACACAGAAAATATATTATTTGCAATATTGTTTGACCAAGAGCTTAAGCGTCTTTCAAGCTAGCTCTTATATCTTAAATTAATCCATTTCTACTAATCCATTTATCACCACGTGGCTGTGGCTTACCAGACAAAGTTCCAGTGTCTGTTTCTTTGGGAGGCTACATGGATTCCCATAGACTCTCCCCCCTCTCCCCCCCTGCCCCGCAGCATTCAGTTTAGCTTTACCACCTAGCTCTATTCTGCTAAACCACTGGCTGAAACAGCTTTATTTATTAACCAATAAAAGCAGAACATATACAGAAGGACTTCCCACACCAATTCACCTGGGTTGTTCCCTTTACTGCTTTTGTTAGTGTGGAAGGTTCTAGTTGATGTAGTACTTATCAATTGCCTTTCTTCAGTTTTGCTGCCTGTAGTTTCCATATGCTTTCTCAAAAACCATTACCAGACCACTGTTAAGATTTTTCCATGTTGTATTGTAGATGACATGTATTTAAGGCTTAATTTTTTAATATTTGTCTTCCATAATTTCTGAGCTAATTTTTAAATGTATGGCATAAAATAAAGGTCTAGTTTCATTTATTTTCAGTGGATATGCAGCTTCTCAGCATTATTTACTGAAGAGATTAGCCTTTGTCTAGTGTATATTTTTGGTCCCACAGTACAAGGTCAGTTTTCTATAAATGTGTAGTAGACTTCTGGGATTTTCAGCCTATTTTGTTGACTGCTGTTGTGATCTGAATATCCTTTTTCTTTGATTACTGTGATTTTGGAATAATAATTTTTGTAATGATTTTGTAGTAATTTTAATATCATGAAACATGCTACTTTCCCTTTTGTTTTCCTAATATTGCTTTGACTAAATCTCTATGGTAACATAGAGATTTAGGATTCTTTTCTGTTTTCTTTTTTTGTGACCTGATTTTATTCTGTGCCCAGCAGAGTTTTCGTTGTTTTAGCTGCTAAATGCTAGGATCACAGAAGTGACCACCATATCCAACTTTCCTTTCTATTTTTGTAAAAATGCTATTGGGATTTTGATATGAACCATATTGAATTTGTAGATCACTTTGAGTAATGTGGGCATTTGGGCAAAATTAATTCTTTCAGTCCAAGAGCACAGGTATCTTTTTTATTGTTTTTGTTCAGTGTTCCAAAGAAGAGATCAAAAGAGAAATCAGAAAATATCTTTAAACAAATGTAAATAAGCCCACAACAAAAGAGGGGAAGGGGACCTATTCATGAAAAGGATGAATCAAAATGATCTCTACTTGTGAATGGCATGGATGGACCCCTAAATGTGTCACAACATGTGCTAGAACTAATAAGCAAATTTAACATACAAAAATCAGTAGTGTCTGTTTACTTCAACAATAAACTACTTGAAAAAAATAAAAAAATAGACTTAACTACAACAGGATCAAAAATAATAAAATACTTAAAGAGCTGGGAATTTTGTGTAATGAAACTATGAAAATGTATTTGTTTCTATCTTGGAGTTAGTCTTTTTTGATCCAGGATTGTGATATGTGACACATGAGTGATGACTCTCAGGCATCTCCTGCTGGCTCTGCTCCTCTCTGTCCAGCTCCCCATGGCTGCATTAGATGCTCTGTGCCCAGATCCCTATGGCTGCATAAAATGTTGCTCTGTCTGCCTGAGAATGATGCCCTCAGAAAAGGCTTTGTAAAGAATGTCTGCAAATTCTCTCACCATCCAGCATATTATTCAAAATCTGTTTTGTTAAGATACAAGGAAGTGTGCCATTATTTTGAATACCAAATATGCTATTTCTTTAAACAACAAAATCCTCAGTGGGACTCAAATGACCATCAACAGTGTTTATTCAGCATTCATTTGGAAAGCTCATTTCCTTTCTGGAAGTCCAAAAAGAGTCAATGAAAAAAGTTTCCCCAACCTGATGGCTGTTAAGGATGGTGCCTGTCAGGAACATTGGCTGACACAGCTCAGGGTTCAGCTGTTTGGGGATGCTTATGTTTATGGATTATCCTATAGATTGGTTCAGGAGATGGAGAGTGAATTTCTTATTTTTCCTTAAAGGATGGCCTATATTCTGCAGTGTTTTCCATTTCAATTCATGATCCTGACCTACAGGACCTGCCCTGAATAAAGTCATCCAAAGCATCTATGTTCACTGAAGAGTCCTGGGGCTGCTCTTATCTTTGGTTTGTTTTGTGTTTATCTCCTTTTAGAAGCCCATAAATAATGAAGTTCATAAAATGAGGCTTGTAGAAATAGCCACTTCATTGCCCTGAAAGGAAAAAGCAGTGTCTTTATTTCACGTAGCTCTTTGTACATAGAAATAGACAGTGGGATATTTTTTTTCTGCTGAATTTGTCTCGGGTCAATGTCTGGTGATTGGTGACTCAGCATCATTTGTTGCTCCTGATAAACAACAACCAAAATGGCTAATTCATGCCAACCACTTAGCATGAACATCTTAGTTTCTGTTATAAACTTTCCTATGATATCTTTATTATTAACTCTATAATTTTATACTTAAGGGAACTAGATTTGAGAATGACAATTAGCACTTGCTAAAGTGAGCAGATAGTAACTTTAACACTTCTAACTTGAACTTGACTACTTTATCAATATTCTTACTAATTCTTTTTCTTGTAAACTCCATACTCTTCATTTTTATTGCTATTTTGTTGCATTTTTATCATTCAATTTCTTTAGTAGACAATTCAATTTCTTCTTATTCTCATCTCTGCATGACTATCTAAATGCAGCACCACCTTTATTTTAGGACCAAGTAAAGGATTTATTTTAGCTAATGACCAGCTGATGTATGAGGATATAATTTTATTATGTTTACAGAAACAAAAGAGACAGATAACTAAAACTCACACTAATAGTGTTAGTGAGTTAGAAACATCATGTTTGGTATCCAGAAGACAGAAGTCTCAACCAGGTTTTAGATGTACATGCAGCCACACATAAACAGATTCTTTTCTAGTTGGAAACTTCAGTGTACACTCTTCAGTATGAAAAACTTTTACCTCAAGTTTTAAAAAAGCAGGAAAACAACAAAACAGCTCCCTTAAGCCAATTTCCAAAAGCAAGCTTACAGAAGTGAGATATCAGAAAGTTCAAAGGGGAGAGACTCCACTGCATTCAGTGCCACCCAATATGACAAGAAGCTTCCCTGGAAGGCTGAAAACAGTATTGATGCACAGGGATACCCGTGAGTGTTTAAAGGCCATTTGACTACATGGCCACTTAGCTCCATGCATTCAGCTCTAATGAAACTCTACTGAGTTTCACACTCACAAGACATGGAAGTAGGAAGGGGGGCTTATTGAGAAGAAGGATTTCAGTGAAAGGAGAGGGAGAATAAGAGAAGTTAATGGGGGTGAGAATGACTATAATTCATTATGTACATATAGGAAGCAATTAAAGAATTAAAATAGAAATAGAAAAAGAGAGGAATGTTTGGTGAGAAGATTGATGGAAATGCTTCTCTACCTATACTTGGCCTACATCCTGATAAGTTCACCATAAAGCAAAAATATTGTAAGATATGCCTCCATATCCCCCAAAAGGTTGAAAAATTGTTGTCAGAGCCACTCTAAATTGGTTCCCACCTGTTAGTCTCTAGGTACAGTTTGTCCTTCTCCTTGGGAACCTGATATCCCTCTGCATTTGGCACGCAGGTCCTAACATATACATAGGTGCAATGGTCCCTTTAAGAGACATGATCCCCTCACTCCTGATCTCTGTCTTCCCACTGAGGCAAGTCTGCCTCCCTCCCCACTTCTCTTTCTCATTTCCCTCTCTCTCCCCCTCTGTCTCTCTGTCTCTGTGTCTCTCTCTTCCCTCCCTCCCCTCCTCTCCTCTCAATAAACTCCACACCCATACTATGTCTACATGGCATATTCTCTCACTAGCTACGGTTTGGACCCAACTCACTATAGGACGCTGCAAAGGTCTCTCTCCCACTGTATCATAGCGCCACCCTTGTCTGTAGTCCAGAGCACTCCATTAAAAGTGGAAAAGAGAAATTAATTTTACAACTTCCAAGTAGAGTGTATTGGCTGGCAAACTAAAGTCTTCACAGACAGGTTAGTGAAAAATGTGTTGCTGGGTGCTGTTTTGACTGTGGACGCCAAACTTCATATGTTCAAATAATGTTCCAACTGCAGCAGGCAACTAGGGTGGTGGCTTGGTTGTAAGGAACAAGCATGTAAACATGAGGACATGAGGATGTATGTAAAAAGACGAATGTGATAGCACACAGCTATAATGTTACATCTCTCTGTATTTGAGACCCTGAGTCAAATATTTCTGTTCATCATAAATCTCAATGTTAGTCACATTCTGCGACAGCATCATAGAAAAGACCATGGCCTTGGGGTTTAACAGCACATGTCATCTTTTCCTGAGAAACACGTAATTCAAGCTAGCACACTGAGAGCACACCAAGAAGCACTGCTGCATCTGTAATACTAATTTCTGAATAGACAAGAAAAATATCCTTGCCGTTCTGATTTCTAAAATGTACTGAAGGTCAAACAATGACAGAAAGGCAAAATGCAGTACAAATGCATCATGCGTCTCATAGACTCGGTCTGATAAAGAAGTCATCTGCTGATATCTTTGCCACACTACTCCGGAATTTTGCACAGAAATATAAATACACTCCAAATATGTGTTCTGTGAAAGCAGAAATGCAAACGAAGTAACACAAGTCTCATTTTTTGTACTTAAGAATACAATAGAACTCTTTCAATCTATATACATGCATCAATTTCCTTTAACAATGCAAATTTAGGGTTTGCTGCTTGGCCTGATGACCTGAGTTTAATTCCCAGGATCTACTTGATAGAAGGAGAGAATTAAGTCCTTCAAGTTGTCTTTTAACTTGCACATGCATGTCAGGGCATACTCACACACAGATAGCAAATAAATACAAAATTGAATTCCACAGTAATATTGTAGTTTGAATATGCAGGTTTTCTTATTAAGAGCAAGACTTCAGTGAGATTTTTCTTGTGTGTACTTCAAGTTTCCACAAATTCATAAAGACACATATCTAGAAAAAATGTTAGATGATTGTTTTTAGTTGAGGGATGCTCTTTGTATTGTCATCTTTGAGAGCTCTTTCCAAATTATTTAGATTGAACTTTGGGGTTGGACACAAATGCGTTTACAGATGTTAGAAAAGTCCCACATGGTTGAAAGATCATGATGAAGAGGGCGAGAGGGGAGTGATCAGGAACTCAAGTTTTAGAAGTTTCTGCTTTGGCAGCAACTCTGACTGCACATAAGAATCACCCTGAGTACTTAGAAAAACTTCTAGGTTAGAACACCAGATATTCTTAATTAATTGTCATGAAACACAAAGCCGGATTAGGTGTTTTTAAGTTAGCCTTAGGAATTCCAATGTGTAGGGGGTGTTAAGAGTCACTGTCCTTACATAGAGGAAAGGGAAGTAGGCAGAGAGGGTTAAAGACAAAAATAAGTTAAACATCACTAAACACTAGAGAGAGTAAAGATTTTCAGTCCCATACAGAGACTTTACAACAGTGAAGGGATCCCGTTGAATATGATGAAGAAAGCTGGAGAAGAAGGAAAGATCTAGGAAAAGACAGTGAGGGGCTGGTTGTCTATGTTGTGTGGACTCCTTGGGGGCTGATATCAGAATCTACTTTGTAAATACAGATGGATTTGGGACTGAAGCTGTTTCCAGGCTCTTTTTAATCCAGGGTTGTTCTGAATTAGTAAAATTGAATGGCCAGCTGGATAGGAAGGCAGGGCAATTTTAAGCACAACACTCCAGAAAAAACTGGCATTGACGACGTTGGACATGTACACAAACAGAACAGCTGCATTTGAAATATAGAGAATGAGAAAGCAGCTGGTTTCCTTGATGGCCCGCATGTGAGACTCCCGGCTGGGGTCTCTGGAGCCAGTGGCACTATTTCTCATGTGCAGGGTATGTCTCCTGAGAGAGAAAATCAGCAGAGTGGTTGCTGCAGTGGACATGATTAGAGGAGGAAGGATTCCCAAACTTAATAAAGAAGCCACATTGACCACATTAGTCTCAATCATGTACATTGTGAGGTTGAAGATGTTGGAACTTTGCGAATTGTTGTTATACACAATGTAGGTGTCCTTGCAGAAGAACGCGCTGAAGCTGAGTGAAATAAACACAGAGAGCCACAGAAGCCAGGGCATTAATCCAGAAATTCTCCACTTTAGTTTGAGGAATAGGCGGTAAGAAAAATTGGCAATCTTTACAAAGTGGAAGAAGCTAAGCAAAGCGGTGAACCAGAGGTCGCAATAATTTAAGAATACAAAACTTACTTTGGAGAAACAATAGGAAACACTGTCGTCAAAAGAATCTTTGAATATGAAGAACGTCGTTTCTACCAAGATGATGCTTTGGAAGCCTATTCTGGATACACTCAGGAGAAGCAGAATTCTAGTATTTATGGAAACTGCCTTTTTCTGAACCCATGGGACCACATTCACAGCCATGATGATCCCATTTGCAATGATACCAATGAGGCACTCTGTGGCTACAACTGTCAAAATTAAGATGGCAAATGGTGGCACCTCATATATCCAGTAGTCGCTGGATTGAGCCATCCTGGGTGGTTCCCCTTTGGAGCCTGGAGGAAAATGTGTCCCTGACATTCAACAAGCAGGTCCTTGCCAACTCCCATGATTTATGTCATAGGAGAAAGAAGCTCATGTACCATTCTCAAACACACTTAATTTGTTTATCCACGAATTCTTATCTGTAAATATGGAGATGCAAATGATGGAATTATTTGGTTTCAAGTGCTTTCCCTAGATTTGGACATGTGTATATCCATCTGGTCAAGCCTTCCAGGGAAGCACTTGTATGGTTTCAATATTATAAACCACTAACATGGTTTTGGGAAGCAAGTTTTTGATATCTTCAGCTTAAGTACTTAATATAGTAAACCAAGTTACTATTTAATGAGTTTTCAATTGTGAACTCATGGAATTCAGAAATTAAATATCTCTATGTGAATATACATAGATCAGTTTAAAGTGACTGAATTTATTAAATATGTATATAAGTACATATACATTCATACTATTTTAAACAGAGACTTCTTATTTTGTGCTAGATAATGTCCAAACAATACACATGTACACACACACACACACACACTACTTACACATTGCACATTTCTATTATATCCACTTTTTAGACAAGAAAATTGAGTCATGCAGATACCTGTCCAAAGTGCTCAGCTGAAGAGTATGAGATTTGGTATTCAAATAGAAGTCATTTAACTCCAGAGCCCATTCTTTTTCTTTCTTTCTTCTTCTTTTTTTTTAAAGTTTTGACTGGGCAGTGGTGGTGCACATTTTTAATCCCAGTACTTGGGAGGCACAGACAGGCAGATCTCTGAGTTTGAGGGTAACCTGGTCTACAAAGTGATTTCCAGGACAGGCTCCGAAGCTACAGAGCAAACCTGTCTCAAAAAAGTTTTGATAATTTCATATAGGATATATAAATATATATATTTATATAGTTTCTACTCCCTCTCCTGACTCCAAGTTCTCCCATGTGTTCTTCTACACCCTCTTAAATTTGTGACCTCTTCTTTATCAGAGAACTCTCTCTCTCTCTCTCTCTCTCTCTCTCTCTCTCTCTCTC
>NC_022036.1:5054644-5055270 GCF_000317375.1 Microtus ochrogaster
TGAAACTGGGGTCCACTGTTACAGATGGTTGTGAACCAACTGACAAGTGTCCTTGCCATGAAACTGGGGTCCAGTGGGTGAGCAGTAGCACTCTAAACTCTTGAGCCTTCTCTCCAGCCTTCAGACAGAACTTCCCTTATGGAATAAATTATTGAGGTAACTCATTTCTTCAATTATATACATATGATTACACACATATACACACACTTTCCATTTTAAATAAAACAGTATCAAAACAAGACTTGATGGGAAAGTTCCACAGCTATTTTACAAGGCAGGCTAACAGCCTTAGTGCAAAAAGAAAGCCATATTCTTTGAAATTTGGAAGGTTAAAATGAAAATAGGTGGAAATGAGTCAGGAAAGTCCAATATGTAAGCACAGGACACACAGTGATAGATTGTGTGCTTAAAGTGAGTTAACTTTGTGTCAATATGTGTTATCCTAAACGGGTAAGAAATTAGTTCTAATGGGATGTTAGTGGGTGACAAGCTTACAAAAATCCTTGTAAGATTTGAGTTTTTCATTACTCAAGGCTTCTTTTTCAAAAACCTTATGAAGTCTTTTTGGCCTAATTATTTTTATAAATTAAGTCATACTTAAACCCCTGCTATTAAAAATTTTTTTT
>NC_022036.1:5056720-5058538 GCF_000317375.1 Microtus ochrogaster
CCAATGCTGTTCTGTGTTTCTGTCATCTCTCATTTCTCTCAGTTCCTTTTGCTTAATAATTCTAATCTGCATGCTCCTAACCTGGCACATATGAACTCCATCGAGGCTGGATCCCTACAGATGCCTCCCCAGCGAGGGGTTTAAGACACTAATGACCTACTCATAGACATTCTCTCTAATAAAAAACTTGAGAAGAAGCAACATGTGAATCTGTAGGCCTTTAGCCTAAATCCTGTGTGGGAACATGAACACTGAGGTGGAATAAGAACAAATTCATTTTGTGTTGCTCTTAGTTACAGATTCAAGATGGTGACAACTGAATACATTAAGCTGTTAGCTATTTGGTTGAGAATTCAAGTACAATGAATAAATTGGAAAACCGATAATTGAGGGGAAACCAGAATTATCTTTTAGGATTATAATATATTTTAAGAAAGATATTAACAAAATCAATTTATCAGGGTTTTATTTAGATTTTGCATTTATATATTCAGTGAGATTTATTTATATTTACTATTTTTTATTTATTCTTTGAAAACAGACATAGGCACAATATATCTTGATATTATCACCCCTATGCTTCTGCTTCCTCTTTCTCTAGGATTCTGTAAAGTTTCTTGTGTTGCATTTTTTTTGTGAAGTTATAATAACTTATAGAATCTGTTGAGCACCTTTCTTGTGCTTCTCTGAAATTGTTCAATTTTTAAAAAAATATATTTTCGCCTTTTTTTTTTGTCCCTGGCTCATTGGGCTACCAGGCGCCCCTGTTTAGGTGCTGAGGAGTTCCATCTGGACGGGTCCTTTGCTCAAGAACAGTTCTCTGCTCCTACACTAAGACTACCCACCCAGAGCAGTGAGCGCCTGCATACAGGGCAGGCCTCAAGGTGCTCTGCAAGGGAGCCCGGGCACCTTCAGCTTGTGCTGCAGGGTCTCCTGTGCTCCACTGGACCCCAACCCCGTCCTACCTGCCACGTTCTTCCTTTTGTCCCCTGCTCATTGGGCTACCAGGCATCCCTGTGTAGGTGCTGAGGAGTTCCATCTGGATGGACCCTATCCAGGGGCAGATAGTCCCGGAAGAGAACACAACCCCCCCTCCCCCAGCTCCTTCTGCAGGGCTGTCTTTCTTACACACGACCCCACCCTCAAGCCTGCTTGCAAGGTCCTTTGCTCAGGAAGAGTTTCCTGCTCCTACACTAAGGCTACCCACCCAGAGCAGAGAGTGCCTGCCTATTAGTCAGGCATCTAGGACCCTGGCAAGGGAGCCCGAGCACCTTCAGCTTGTGCTGCAGGGTCTCCTGTGCTCCACTTGACCCTGCCCTGCCCAACAAGTTCGCCCTTTTATCTGCAGGTCATTGGACTACCAGGCGTCCATGTTTCGGTGCTGAGGAGTTCCATCTGCATGGGAACGGTTCCTGCTTCTACACTGAGGAGATACACCCAGAGAGTCAGACACAGCAAAGACTGGACCAAGAAAGACACCAGGCCTCTCCTGGCTCCATCTGAAGGAAGAGATGGGAAGGCGCCAATGCAAGAATTCCTCTAACAACATGAAAGGCAACATGATATCACCAGAATACAGGGATCCCGAAATAAGAAGATTTGTACACCCTACTCCAGAAGAATTAGAAGAAACCGGCTCAAAAGTGAATTATATGAAATTAATAGAGGATCTAAAACAGGAGGTGAAAAGCTGCCATAAACAATTAGAGATTACAAACAAAAAGGTAGAGGAAGTGAATAAATCGCTCAAAGATACCCAAGAAAACCAAGAGAAACAAGAAAAAGCAATCAAACAGGTAAGGGAAGCGGTTCAAGACT
>NC_022036.1:5062923-5066754 GCF_000317375.1 Microtus ochrogaster
CGTGCGCCACCACCGCCCGGCTAAATCAAATTTTTTAATAGTGACTTGCATCTAAATTATTTACATTTCCAGACATAATCTTTTTTCATATAGGGTTTCAACTGTCTTTGGCAGAAAATTACTCATATGAGTGTGGAATAAATCCCTGCTAGAGCTGCAGCTAATGCGAACTTTTGTTTCCTGATATTGTTTATTATTTGTATCTTTCCCCATTGTTTTCGAATTATGCATTGGTACAGTTTTAAGGCTTTCCATTGTCTGTACAAATTTTATTTATCCTTACATTTTTGATTTAATTTAATTTAATTGATATTTCTATCATTATTCTTTAGTTGCGTTTTGTCACTTTCAATTTTATTTTATTCATTTATTTTTCTGCTTTTATTGAGCTATACATTTTTGTTTGCTCCCTTTCCTTCCTCCCTCTCCCTTTCTACCCTGTCCCATGACTCCCACACTCCCCACTTACTCGGGAGATCTTGTCTTTTTCTCCTTCCTATATTGATCCATGCATGTCTCTCTTAGAGTCCTCTTTGCTGTCTAGTTTCTCTGAGGTTGTGGTCTGTAGGCTGAATTTTTTTCTTTTTTCTTTATGTCTAAAGTCACTTATGAGTGAGTACGTATTATATTTGTCTTTCTTGGTCTGGGTTACTTCACTTGATATGGTTTTTTTTTTTTTTTAGCTCTATCCTTTTGCCTTCAAATGTCAAGATTTCATCAATTTTTTTTTTCCACTGTGCAGTATGCCATTGTGTAAATGTGCCACATTTTCTTTATCCATTCTTTGGTTTAGGGGCATCTAGGTATTTTCTGGGTTCTGGTTATTACAAATAATGCTGCTATGAACATAGTTGAACATGTTTTTGTAGTATTATCGAGCATCCTTTAAGTAAATGCCCAAGAGTGGTATTACTGGTTGATTGTAGGTTGTAGGTTGATTCCCAATTTTCTGAGAAACCTCCATACTGCTTTCCAGAGTGGCTGTACAAGTTTGTATTCATACCAACAAAGGGGGAGTGTTCCTCTTACCTTACATCCTCTCCAGCATAAGAAGTCATCAGTGTTTTTTATTTTGGCCATTCTGACAGTTGTAAGATGGAATCTCAGAGTTTTTTTTTTCTTTTTTGATTTGCATTTCTCTGATAGCCAAGGATGTTGAGCATTTCCTTAACTGTCTTTCAGCCATTTTAGATTCAGCTGTTGAGAGTTTTCTGTTTAGGTCTGTGTTCCATCTTTTTATTCGATTTTTTGCTCTTTTGATGACTAATTTTTTGAGTTCTTTGTCTGATTTTGGAGATCAGACCTCTGTCTGATGTGGGGTTGGTGAAGATCTTTTCCCATTCTGTAGGCTGCAGTTTTGTCTTGTTGACTGTGTCCTTTGCAATGCAGAAGTTTCTCAGTTTCAGAAGATCCCATTTATTAATTGTTTCTCTCCGTGTCTGTGCTACTGCGGTTGTATTTAGGAAATGGTCTCTTGTGCCAATGCGTTCAAGTGTATGTCCCACTTTCTGTCTATGAGGTTTAGTGCAATTGGTTTTATGTTGAGGTTTTTAATCTATTTGGATTTGAGTTTTGTTCATGGTGACAGATATGGATCTATTTGCATTCTTCTACATGTTGGTATCAAATTAGGCCAGCAACATTTGCTGAATATACTTTTTTTATTCTGTTTTATTTTTTTATCTTTATTTTTTTGTCAAAAATCAGGTGTTCTTAAGTGTGTGGATTGATATCTGGGTCGTCAATTTGATTCTGTTGGTCCTCCTGTCTGTTTTTATGCCAATAGCAGGCTGTTTTTATTACTGTAGCTCTGTAGTAGAGTTTGAAGTGAAGGATTGTGATGCCTCCAAAAGTTCCTTTATTATACAGAATTATTTTGGCTAATCTGTTTTTTTTAATTTTTCCATATGAAGTTGGATATTGTTCTTTCAACGTCTGTGAAGTATTTTGCTGAGATTTTGATGGACATTGCATTGAATATGTAGATGGCTTTTGGTAAGATTGCCATTTTTACTATGTTAATTCTACCTACCCAAGAGCTTGGTAGGTATTTCCATTTTCTGGTGTCTTCTTCAATTTCTTTCTTCAAAGATTTAAAGTTCTTGTTATATGGGTCTTTCACTTATTTGGTTTGAGTTACTCCAAGATATTTTATGTTATTTGTGGCTATTGAGTAGGTTGATATTTTTTTTTTTGCTTTCTTTCTCAGCTCATTTATCAACTTTATAAAGGAGGGCTACTGATTTTTTTGAGTTAATCTTGTATCCTGCTATGTTACTGTAGGTGTTTATGAGATGTAGGAGTTCACTGGTTGAATTTTTTGGGTCACTTATGTATACTATAATATCATCAGGAAATAGTGAAAGTTTGACTTCTTCTTTTCCAGTTTGTATCCCTTTGAACTCTTTTTGTTGTCTTATTGCTCTTGCAAGAACTTGGATAAAAGTTTGTCTATCTTGTTGATTTTCTCGAGGAACCAACTCTTTGTCTCATTGATTCTTTGTATTATTTTCTTTGTTTATATTTTGTTGATTTTGGCTCTCAATTTGATTATTTCTTTCATCTAGTCCTCCTGGGTGAGATTGCTTCTTTTTGTTTTATAGCTTTCAGGTATGGGATTTTTCACTAGTGTGGGATTTTTCAAGCTTCTGTGTGTAGGCATTTAGTGCTATGAACTTTCCTCTTAACTGCTTTCATTGTGTATCATAAGTTTGGCTATGTTGTACAGTCATTTTTGTTGAATTTTAGAAAGTATTTAATTTCTTTCTTGACCCACTGGTGATTCAGGTGAGCATTGTTCAATTTCCATGTGTTTGTGGGCTTCCTGAAATTAGTGCTTCTGTTGAATTCTAACTTTAAGCCATGGTGATCTGATAAGATGCAAGGGGTTATTCCATTTTTTTTTTTGTATCTGTTGTGGTCTGTTTTGT
Source organism: Microtus ochrogaster (assembly GCF_000317375.1). Taxonomy (NCBI): domain Eukaryota; kingdom Metazoa; phylum Chordata; class Mammalia; order Rodentia; family Cricetidae; genus Microtus; species Microtus ochrogaster. Next base: position 5,065,854 of record NC_022036.1, read on the forward strand.
TACTGAGTATGTAGTCAATTTTTGAGAAGGTTCTATGAGGTGCTGAGAAGAAGGTATATTTTTTATGTTTGGATGAAATGTTCTATAGATGTCTGTTAAGTCCACTTGATTCATAACATCTATTAGTTTCCTTGTTTTTCTGTTAAGTTTCTGTCTTGCAGTCCTGGTCAGTGGTGAGAGTGGGGTGTTGAAGTCTTCTACTATTAATGTGTGGGGTTTAATGTGTGACTTAAGCTTTGGTAATGTTTCTTTTAAATATGAGGGTGCCCTTGTATTTGGGGCATAGATGTTCAGAATTGACATATTCCCTTGATAGATTTTTTTCTGTGACAAACATGAAATGTGCTCCTTTGTCTTTTTTTGCTTGGTTTTAGTTTGAAGTCTCTCTTGTTGGATATTATGATAGCTGCACCGGTTTGTTTCTTAGGTCCATTTGATTGAAAAAATTTCCCAACCCTTTACTCTGAACTGATGTCTGTCTTTAAGGTTGAGGTATGTTTCTTGCAAGCAGCAGAAGGATGGATTGTTTTTGTATTCAATCTATTAGTCTGTGTCTTTTTATAGGTGAGTTGAGAAATATTAATGACCAGTGATTGCTAGTTCCTGTCAGTTTAGTTTTTGTTGGTGGTGATGCTATTGTGTGTGGTTTTTCCTTCTTTGGAATTTGCTGTTGTGAGACCATCTATTGTCTGTGTTTTTGTGGATGTAGCTGACTTTCTCTGGTTGGAGTTTTCCTTCCAGGACTTTATTTGTGTCTAGGTATTATTTAAATCTGGTTATGAAATACCTTGTTTTCTCCATCTATGGTGATTGAAAGTTTTGCTGAGTTTAGTAGTCTGGGCTGGCATGGCTGGCATCCATGGTTTCTTAATGTCTGCATAATGTTTGACCAGGACCTTCT
>NC_022036.1:5067085-5069168 GCF_000317375.1 Microtus ochrogaster
TTCATCTGTGTTGGGGTGTTCAAGACTTGCTGTTGTACAGCCACTAGTTTTTGGTGGTATCTGTTGCTCTTTGTGTTTTGAGTGTGTTCTTACTTTGTGGTTTATCCACATTTTCCCCCAATTAGTGTAATTGAGGTTGTGTCTCTGATGATCACTTCTCCAGGTGCCACTGGGTTCAAGGCTCCGAGAATCGCTACTTGAGGTGGAGTTGGGCAATGATTCTGGTTGCTTGGTGTATTTTAAATTAAAACATAATTACTCCTCACTTCCCTTTCCTTCCTTCAGTTTCTCCACACCATGCTTGCTCACTCTCAAATTGATAACCTATTTTTCTTGGATTATTACTGCTATTTTTTTATTTTTTTGAGTTGAAAACCTGATATAAAAATCTTATAAGCATACTCATTTAATCTGAGTCACACACCCCTCGTCCCTGTAAAATTAGCTGTGTATACTTGTTTTGTAATTTGTTTACAACTGCTTTGCCGCTTGCTTTATAACTTCCCTTTCAGATTTTTTTGAACAAGCTAAATAATTGCATAGTCACACACTCTGTGTCAGTCACTCATGAGGGATATAGAAAGAAAGCATGGCTCCTGTCTGTTTCTAAGACACACTAACAATAGGCTTGACAGCTGCATGGAGAATCTGCTGTGTGTTGAGTAAGTCTCTGGCTCAGCCTCAGCCTTTACTGATCCAGTTGACTAATGCCTGGGTGAGGAGTGCCAGACTAAGAGCTCGAGCCAGAGTGTCCAGAGCCCAGCCTAACTTTGGCCATAGATCAGTGAAGGTCAGTGACCACTTCAAGGCTGGAGGAGGCCACCTGGTAGGAGGAGCAGGGTCCCACAAACAGGCTTAAGAGTCAGAGACTCTCTGTTTTGATTGTTGTAAACCCTTTCAGGCTTCCTAAGAGAGGGCACTTGTTTTCATTCATTTCAAGATGAAAATGGTAACTGTAGAGCAAAGAATACTGAAGGGATCATTTTACCTAAAAATATCCAAGAGGGCATCATTAGCAATGACTGCACTATTGAATAAATAAAGTCTGGCTAAAAACTATGTGGGGAACTTCTAGAAAGATTTATAAGAAATCAATTCCTGTGGCTAACTATTGGCCCTAAATACCTAAGTAAAGGCAATATTTCAGAGTTCTTGGCCCATGGGCATATCTGCAGGAGATGATCCCAATTCTTGACTATTTCTGGAATATACATCCTATTGTGGGTCGCATCATATCCTGAATTGTATAAGCAAAGAAAGCTAGCTGAGCATGTGCAACCTAGCAAGCAAGGGTGCTTTTGTTTTTTCTCTGCTCTTCATTGTGGACACGGTATGACTAGCTGCTTGAATTCCTGCCTTACCTTTCCCTCAATGGTGGATTGTTATCTGGAACTGTAGGCTGAGCACACCTTTTCCTGTCCTAGGCTGCTCTCTGTCAAAAGTGTTTTATTACTGCAATAGAAATGAAATAAAGTAATGCCTTAGGAACATCTGTAATATTTAAGAGTTGGAAGTCTTGTAAATCAGTTTTTAATAAATTATGCAGGGAAAGAACATATTATATTAAAATATGAAAAATGAGTTAAATATTATTGCTAAACTTGGTGACACACACCTTTAAAACTAGCCCTTGGGTGACGGAGAAAGTGGATATCTGTGGGTCCAGATCAGACTGGCCTGAATAGTTCCAGGCCAGGCAGGACTACATAGTGAGATCCTGTCCCCCAAAATAAATATTATTGTTTGAGGCATGAAACTAAATCAAGTTTTGAAAAGACTTACTTTATTTAAAGATGTTAAAACACACAAAGATTTGTGTGTGTGTGTGTGTGTGTGTGTGTGCACATGAGCACACACGTGCATATATTGAAGCATGTATGTGAAGATGACAGATCTCTCCTTCCATCACGTGGACCTGGGGACTGCACCAAGGCTCTCAGGCTCAACAGAAGCTTTTTTACTTGCTGAGCCATCTCACTGGCTCTCCATACTTTGTAATAGCCAGAACCTGGAAACAACCTAGATGTCCTTCAATGGAAGAATGGATGAAGAAAGTGTGGAATATATACACATTAGAGTACTA
>NC_022036.1:5070253-5075378 GCF_000317375.1 Microtus ochrogaster
AAAAAAAAGAATTGAGATTGATAGTTTCTGTTATAGAATTTTGGCATGCCATCCTATTTTTCTCGGACTGTTACTGTTTCTGTTTCCAAATCTTCTCTGAGTACATCTCTGAGAAGGTAAATGTGTTTCCTCACCTGACCAAAACTATTGCTCTCTCTTCTCTGGTCTACACTAGATGTTCTAAGTGTAATTTCACTTTTTCATTTTTTTTTTGCATTTTCCATCACTTAATTTTATCGAATATTTTTTAAGCTACACTTACCACTTTTGTGTTTTGGGTGAATGAAATATTTTCTTCTTTCCCACTGTTTCACCAGTTTTCTTTTCTCTCATGTTGAATTCTAGAATTGGCTTTTGTTTATCCCCACACCTTCAGCTGACTTCTACCTGGTGCTCTTTTATTTTCTTTCTTTAAAAAAAATCCATTTTCCATATCAACCACAGTTCTGCAGCCCTCCCTTCCTCCCACTCCCCTTCCCACCTCCCTCCCATCCCCCATCCACTCCTCAGAGAGGGTAAGGCCTTCCATGGGGAGTCAACTAAGCCTGGCATATTGAGTAGGACCAAGCCTCCCCCCTACATCAAGGCTGAGCAAGTATCCCTCCATCTATCTGGTGTTCTCATATCCAAATGCTGTTCTACTCTCTCCCTTTCCTCCAACTTCAATGTAATTGCATTTCATCTCAGGGATGACTCTTTCACAACCCTTCCAAAAGAAGCGGCACAGCATGGTACACAAACACAGTATCTTGGAACAAGTACATATTCTGATTCTCTTCTCTTTCCTCTGACCAATGAACTACACGTTTAGCAATAAGCACTGAGAGCAGGACGTCCATATTTAATCTCAGGAATTTGTCCATTTACTATCTAACGGGACAAAGGGCCTTTCAGGACGTGATTAAGAGAGTAGCATGTAAACAAGTGAGATTTTTCTGTCTTTTCCAGTTGGTTGCTTCTGATAACACATGTCCTGAGGCAGCGGAAGCAGATAGGATGATGGGAAAGTGAGTAACAAGGAAGAAACACGTCATCGTGGGAAGATCTTCTGTTCTGTGTGAAGGTCTTCCTTAGGCCTTTGTTACTTGTGGTTCTGAGGGGCACAGAACTGTGTGTAAAGGAACTGAAAAGAAAACTTGCCAGAAATCTGCACAAACTTGGATCTACAGCCTCCAGAGTGAATGCAGTCCACCGGGGTCTTGATCATGACACCACTTAAAATTTCTGATCACAGGACAGCAATGTATAATATCAGTGTTGGTAACATTTCCTCTTTTATTTTTGATTTGATTTATTTGAGCCTTGCAGACACACATGAATCTCAGCTTGAGGTTATCGAGTGCTATCTTAATTAACTTTGAAGTAGGCATTGGTGCCCCTATATAGGATTTGGGTCTGGAGTCTTCAGCTGGTCAGGGACACAACTGTAGCATTGTGACAGTAGGCATATCGTGTCATTTGTTGTAAAGTTTGGCACTCACTCCATGATGCATGAAAAAATGCCGTTCTCGGTTTCATTTCCCACACATCTTGGTGTCTTGAACTCATTATTCCAAAGTATTATTTTTTTAAAAGTCAAATAATGGAATAATACCTTGCTGTGGTGGTACATGGATATAAGCTCAGGAGGTTGAGACAAAGGTTTAGAACTCGAGCGACCATTGTAAGATCCTGCTTCAGAGCACAGATATGTAAGCAAGGAGTTTGTTTTGTACCATATAAAATCGGTGATGCGTGCCATAAGAACACCAGAGCTCTTCTTCCTTTCCTCATGACAGGGCTGCCCAGCTTCCATTTCCCACACAATTTTCATGTACTCTGAAACCTCCAGTTTCATTATTTCCGCTGTTCCCACCATCTGGTAACCTGGCAGCTTTATGGTGTTCTCGGGTTTGCTGATGAGCCAGGACACAGCGGTGGGAGGCAGTGGTACTGTTTGTGTTTTTGTGAACAGTTTGGGCTGGGAAGCATTAGCTATCTGTCATAAGGCACTGAGATAAGAGTGCACTTTGCCTCTTTAGTACATTCACTCTCTACTGCCCTTCACAAAAGAAGTATGAGTCCCATCACTATTGGATAAAAATGTGAGTTGTATTTAAAAAAACATTATTTTACTCTTTGGGTTTATAGTATAAATTACATCATTTTCCTCTTTCCTTTTCTACTTCCAGACATCTCTCTTTTCTCTTTCAAATCCATAACCTTTTATTAATTTTTGCTTTATACATATATGTGTATTTCATATCCACACATATTTCTAAATACATAAACATGATCTTTGGTGATCTCTGAACCTTGGGTCCAGCTGTTCTGTTGTAGATGTATCAGTTTGGATTCTATACAAATGGTCAGCTCTGAAAACATGTACATACAAGTATGTATTATATGGACAGAGTGGGTTTTATTAATGTATTGAGGAACACACACACACAAACACACAGACACACACACAAACCACCACCACAACCACTACCAATTAAAGAAAAAATAGACTATGAATTTGAAAGAGATTAGGAAGTATGCGGGGGGGAGACTTGGAGGGCAGAAAGGGAAGGGAGAAATTATATAATAACATTATAAACTGAAAAAGAAATAAACTATTATCCTCAAAATGTCTTTTTCTCTACCTATGGAGAAAAAAGCATGACTTCTGTCCTTTATTTATATTATTTATTGCATTTATTGATTTGTGTTATTGAGGTAGTCTCACACCCATGGAATGAAATTAGCCTAGTTATGATGTATGATCTTGCTATATTCTTGAATTTAGTTTACAAGTGTTTTGTCAAGAATTTTTGTATCTGCATCTATCATGGGATTGGTTTTTGGCTTCCTTCTCTGGCTATATATTTATTTGGTTTTGGTATCCGCCTAATACTACCTTCAAAAAGCAAATTTCATAGTGTTCCTTTTCCTTCCATCTTATAGAATGATTGGAAAGTATCTGTGTTATATTATCTTAGACAGTTTTGTGGAGCTCAGCAGTGAATCCATCTACTCCTGATTTAAAAATGTTTTATGTGTTTGAGTATTTTGCCTGCTTATATGTGTGTGAGTCATATTTGTGTTCAAAATCTCCAGAAGAGGGCATTGTATCACTGGGATTGGGGTTATGGACACTGTGAACCACCATCTGAGTGCTAGGTATTGATCCCAAGTTCTGAGGAAGAGCAACAATTTCTCTTAAGCTATTAGCCATCTTCAGATCTTCTGGCTTTTCTTTGTAGGAAGACATTTATTTTTTGCTAAAATATTGCCATTATTAATTTATTTAAATTTTATAGATTTTCTCAGTTTAATAGATCATACCAGTTTAGAAATTTATCCAGGTATTCTGGCTTGTAGTATAACATTGCATAGTATTTTCTAGTGATTGGGTCAGGTAGAGGTATGTTGTAACACCTCCCTGTTTATTTCTAATTTTACTAATTTGTAACTTCTTTTTTTCTTTGTTTAGTTTGATGGGTTGTTTTCAGTATTGTCCATATATTGAAAGAACCATCTATTTGCTTATTTGATGATCTTGTTTGTGGATCCATATTTGTTCTTATTTCTTATTCTATATTGGCTTTGCTTTGCCTTCTTATCTTTCTACAGGTTTCAGGTATATCACTCTGTGTTTTATCTGAGACCTCTCTGACTTATCTTTCTACAGGTTTCAGGGATATCACTCTGTGTTTTATCTGAGACCTCTCTGACTTTAATAAATATCCTTATTTAAATTTTGTGTGTGCATGAGTGTGTTTTTCTACACATATTTAAGTGCTTAGTCATATTAGTGTTTGTGGAGGTCAGAAGGGGACATCATATGTCCTGTAACTGGAGTTACAGACAGTTGTGAGCCACTGTGTGGATGCTGGGAACTGAAGCTTGGGTCCTCTGCAAGAGCAGCCAGTGCGTTAACTGCCAAGATATCTCTTCTGCCCTCTCTTTGACCTTTTAATACATTTACTTACAGCTATATCCATCCTTTCCACATCTGTCATGAATGTAACCTAAGGAATCTGATAGCTTGTGTTATAATTTTTATTTGATTGTTTGGATTATAAAATACTTTTTCTCCAGTTTTTTTCAGTGATTTATTCATACTCAAAATTGTAATTTTAGATCTCCAGTATTAGTGTAGGCTCTGTGTTTTCTTGGTTTCTAACTTAATCCACTCTAGTTTGGTAAGATATAAAGAATTATTCTAATAGTTTTGTATTCATGAAGTCTAGCTTTGTGTCCTCTATTGTGGTCCCTTTTATATGAAGTTCCATGAACCATTTAGGTGAACATATACTCTTCATATGTTAGATGGGGTGTTTTGTAGATAGCTCTTGAAATAGTTGATATATATATATATTATAATTTAGATCTGAAAATTATTTTCTACTAAAGTAAAAAAATCTCAATTTAAAAGTGGGATATTAAAGTATCTCACTATTATTGTTTTAGGATGTATGTGACATTTTATATATTTAATGCTTTTGTTACTAAGCTGAATGCCCAGAGTTAAGTGAATCAATATTTACTATAGTTATATATTCCTAATGATTTGTTCTCTCTATTAATATTCTGGAGGATGCCATTTTCTCTTATGATTAGTTTGGTTTTCAATTCTGGTTTATCCAAAATGAGAATCATGAATCTAGATTACTTGCAGCTTCTCTTTGCATGGTAAGTTGATTTCCATCCTTTGGTTTTCAGTTTTTGAATGTCTTTGCTACACAGGTGTCTTTCTTGGAGACAATAGATTATTAAAACTTATTTTTTTAAATCCAATCAGTTGCTCAGCATATTTTCCTTGGTGAGTTAATGTCATTTGCACTTAATTATTTTGAAGAGATGTCTGCTCTTTCCCATGATTTTCTTGGTTGTTCTAATTGGTTGGACTATTGATAGTTCTTTTGAACCTTCCATGGTAATGCTGGGGTGAAGGTGTAAGTCACAAACAATCCCACACCAGTTTGGAATTATGATCAATAGAATAGACATTCCTTTCTACAAATGGTAGTTTAGTTATCATGAATTGCTTTAGTCTCTCTGTCTTGAAGTATTCTTATTTCTCTTGTCTTTTAATTTGCTTGGTATGATAGAGCTGGTTGACAGTTATTTACCTTCACACTTGAAACACAGTTCTTTA
>NC_022036.1:5079987-5082407 GCF_000317375.1 Microtus ochrogaster
ACACACACACACACACACACACACACACACACACACATACATATTAGTGTTTGTAGGTATGAGAAACCACAAAAAACATATTTTATGTCCTCTGGCCCTTTAACATCATTTTTAAATGACCTAAGAGTATTTATTTAGCATATCATAAATACAAAAGATCCTTCTATTTTTTTATTTTTTAAAAAAGAAAACAAACTATCTTTTTCATTATATATACCAATCCAACTTCCCACTCCCTTCCTTCTTCCCATTTCCTCCACATGCCTCCCCCCACTACAACATCCTCATCCAATCCTCAGAGAGGGTAGGGTACATTGCTTTGGGGAAGGTCAAGGTTCTTCCTACTATGTCTTGGCTGAGCAAGGTATCTATTCAAAGAGAATAGGTTCCCCCAAAGCCAGTACAAGCAGTAAAGACAAATCTTGGTACCACTTGTCAGTGGCCCCTCAGTCTGCCCCAGCCATATAACTGTCAACCACATTCAGAGGGACTACTTTGGTCCTATACTTGTTCCTTCCCAGACTGGCTGATGTTGGTGAGCTTCCATTAGCTCAGGTAGACTGATTCAGTGGGTGTGCCCATTTTGGTCTTGACCTCTTTGCTCATATTCTCACTCCTCCCACTCTTCAACTGGACTTTGGGAGCTCAGTCCAGTGCCCTGATGTGGGTCTCTGTTTCTATCAGTTACTGGATGAATGTTCTCTGGTGATATTTAAGATGTTCATCACTGACTATAGGGCAAGGCCAGTTCAGGTACCTTCTTCTCTATTGCTATGTTACAACTTTTTCCATACTTTTTTTGATTTTCATATACCTTTTGCAATGTTTAGGTCTGGCTTTTTCTGTCTTTGCTCCTCTGTTGTTGTTGTTGTTATTATTATTATTATTTTAATGGTCTACATTTTCTTGCTTTTTAGACAACATAAAAACTTCATTAAAAACTTTTTTGTCTTTTTTTTCATTTTTTAGACAACATGAAAATTTTTATTTAAGTCTTTTTCTGTGATTTCTTTCCGGATTCCAGAACATTGCATAGATATAGCATTTAAAACTAAAACAGAATAAATAATCTATATTTTAATTAATAATAATTTATACCAAAATTTTCAAAAAGATAATAATTATTTGTAACCCATTGGATCTAAATGACTAAAACCCATATTTTTTCCCCTGTGGAAACAAAAGCATAATTTTTCTGAACATAATGTATCTTTGACTTTTACTTTAAAATCAGTGCTTTAAAATCAGTACAGGTTGGTATAATTTCACATTTTAATTTAAGCAGTATCAGAACAGAAAAGGGTTAAGAAGGGAAACTGCAGGCCAGCAGAAGAGACCTTGATTGTTATCGCAATGAATAAAAACTTGGCATAGAAGGAAAAGAGGGGAGAAGCTCTGGTGGGCAGAGAGTGTGTCCTTGGCTGTCAGTATTTTTGAAAAAAAAATACCCCTCCCCCACTATTTCAGATTCTCTGTTTTACATTCATGCACTTTTTCAACTGCAAGCAGCCAATTCCCTGCTGACTGTGTGCAGGTCTCTCCCTCCGTCAGATGCATGTGTGGATGCATGACCCTCAAGGTGCAGAAACCGGGCCTTGTGGGTGGGAGGTGGAGGAGGCTGCCCCGTGTCTCACCACCGTTCTTCAGCTTGCCTGTGCCAGCCTCTCTTAGCTGCTCTGCTCCTCTTCCTTCTGAAGAGGCATCCCTCTGCCTCTTTCTTTTCCCTACATTCAAGCTCTTCCCTTCTCTCAACAAAATTTACACATGGTTGGGGTATAGGGGAAATTTCAAAACAGTGGTTAATCAGGTATTTACAAGGATGCTTGAAGCAAGTAGATGTTGTTTGGACACCCTGGTGGTCACTGACGAGGAGAGGCACAGTTTCTTGGGAATGTTTATGACTTTGATATGCTGTATTCACCACCCTCGTTAGGTTCTGTCTAAAATGCAGTTCTTTTTCAAAATGGAGTTTGTTGTACTCTTTCACATTGAAAGCCAGGACTCAAGTGCTCTTGTAGTCAGAGACAGCACTAGGGCCAAGTGCTTGGAGACTATTTCTAGGCAATGCATATATCCAATAGTATGAAGTAAAGCAGGGTCAGAATAAAACATCACTGTTCTGGTGAGTGTGGGGACCTGGCTGGCAAAGCAACGTTTCTTTGTTTCCAGTCAGCATCCCACAGTGGAGATTTATGAATTTACAGTTCACCTTGGTGCAACCCTTTTAATTTTTCCTTATACAATTATCTAAAATTCGTCAAAGCTCTCTTCCTACCAAAAGTTGAAGTAGCAGAAAGATTTGAAACCCCAAGACCCACAAAAGGTGCTGGTGTAACTGGATGTCAACCTGTAGGAGAATGAAAATAGATCCATATCTATTGCCATGCACAAAACTCAAGTCCAAATGGATTAAAGACCTC
>NC_022036.1:5082577-5098420 GCF_000317375.1 Microtus ochrogaster
ACAGATGGTTGTGAGCCACCATGTGGTTGCTGGGAATTGAACTCAGGACCTCTGGAAGAGCAGGCAGTGCTCTTAACCTCTGAGCCATCTCTCCAGCCCGGGAAGTAGTCTTCAATGCATGGGCACAGGAGACCACTTCCTAAATACAACTCCAGTAGCACAGACAATAAGAACAACAATGAAAAAAAAGGGACCTCCTGAAACTGAGACACTTCTGTAAAGAAAAGGACACACAGTCCATAAGACAAAAAGGCAGCCTACTGAATTGTGAAAGATCTTCATTCAACACCACATCACACAAAGGACTGATATCCAAAACATATAAATACCTCAAGAAATTGGACATTAAAATTCTAAATAATCCAATTAAAAAATGGTGTACTGAACTAAACAGATAATTCTCAACAGAAGAATTTAAATGTCCAAAAGATATTTAAGGACATGTTCAACTTCCTTAGATATCAAGGAAATGCAAATCAAAACAACTTTGAGATACCATCTTACACCTGCCGGAATGGCTAAGATCATAAACACCAATGTTAGTTTATACTGGAGGGTTGTGGAGTAAGGGGAACACTCATCCATTGCTGGTGGGAATGAAAACTTGTGCAACCACTTTAGAAATCAGTATGGTGATTTTTCTGAAATAATGGGAACCAATCTACCTCAGGATCCAGCAATACCACTCTTGGGCATATACCCAAAAGATGCTCAATCATACTACAAAAGCATTTGTTCTACTATGTTCATAGCAGCATTATTTGTAATTCCTAGAACCTGGAAACAACCTAGATGCCCCTCAACAGAAGAATGGCTATAGAAAGTGTGGCACATTTACACATTAGAGTACCACTCAGTTGTACAAAACAATGATATCTTAAATTTTGCATGCAAATGGATGGAATTAGAAAACACTGTCATGAGTGAGGTAACCCCGACCCCCCAAAATGAATATGGTATGTACTCACTTATAAGTAGATACTAGCTATAAGCAAAGAACATTGAGCCCATAGTTCATGATTCTAGAGAAGCTAAGTAATAAGGTGAACCCAAAGAAAAACACCTGGAAATTGGAAACAGACAAGATCGCCTGACAAAATTTGGGAGTATGGGGCCAGGTGGTAGAAGGAAAGGGAGAAGGGGAGGGTTAAGGAGAATTTGAGAGAGTGAGATAGTCGAGATGGAGGAAGGATAGATATGAGAGCAAGGAAAAAGATGTCTTGATTGAGGGAGCCATGGTAGAGTTAGCAAGAAACCTGGTTCTAGAAAAAATCCCAGGAATCCACAAGGATGACCCTAGCTAATAACCTAAGCAATAGAGGAGAGTATGCCTGAACTGGCCTTGCCCTGTAGTCAGACTGACGATTATCTTAAATATCACCATAGACCCTTTGTCCAACAACAGATGGAAACAGAGGCAGAGACCCACATTGGAGCACTGGACTGAGCTCCCCAGATCCAGTTGAAGAGTGGAAGGACTGAGTATGAGCACGGAGGTCAAGACCATGAGGGGTTCACCCACTGAGACAGTTTGCCTGAGCTAATGGGAGCTCACCAACTTCAACTGGACTGGGAGTGAATGAGCATGGGATCAAATTAGTCCCTCTGAATGTGGTTGATAGTTGGGGCAGACTGAGGGGCCACTGACAGTGGCACTGGGATTTTACTCTACTGCATGTACTGGCTTTTTGGGATCCTATGGTCTTTGGATGTATACCTAGTTCAACCTAGATGTAGTAGGGAGGACCTTGGAGTTTCCACAGGGCAGGGTGTCTTGCCCTCTCTTAAGATTGGAAGAGGAAGGGGTGGAAGGGTGAGTGGAGGGAGTGGGAGGAGGGGGGGAGTGGGACTTTGGATACGTATTTTTTTAAAGTAATAAAATAAAATAAGGTAATAAAAATCTATGAAAACCGAAATGAAAGAAAGAGAAAAATGAATAAAGCAGTGTAACACATGAATGTGTAAAAAGAATCAATAAAGACAACCCCAAATTGAGGGAAAAAAGAAAACCCAGTAGTGTCCTAATTCTATTATGTGGATCAACCCAGCTTATAGTAACAGTGATTCATCTCAATATTTTCCTTCAGTTCACTGTTCTTTAAGCCTGAGATAGGGAGCACCAAAAGTTCTAGGTGATGAAAGTTTGATTCTCAACTCAGATCCTCTTGGCATTGTTCCCTGTGTTGTCCAGTACTCTGCCTTTCTTACAGAAATGTCCCTTGGCAGGTAAAATTCCCATCTAAACCTTAATGGATTCATCACCATTTGGTAGCGTCTCCTTTTGCACATGATTCTGGGTACAACTAAGGGACTCTGATTTCACCCTGTAACTAAAGGCTTCCCTCTTGTCAAAAGTCTTAGAACATGGTAGTGCATACCACCTTTAAAGCCTAGCACTCAGGAGGCAAGTGGATCTTTGTGAGTTCAAGGACAGCATGGTTTAAAAATAAGTTCCAGGACAGCCAGAGATGTTACAGAGAAACCATGTTTGAACAACCCACGAAAAGTCTTAGAACACTTTGTATACCATTTTCCCCTTTAGGTATTAGAATCTGATATTTAATTCCCTTTATAGTCATATACTTAGGGAACAGAATTATCACATGAGGAAACTTGGGTAAAGCAACAGGTATAGAAGAGGGGTATATGATCAAGTTTCTGCACTTTTTCTTTTGTTTAAACAAACCTACTCCAGTTGTAGTAAACAGAATCATGCATATTATAGTTGATTGTTGTGGGAGCTGCAGGCCTCTTCCCACAGCCCGGCTCCTGGCCGCCTGCTAGCTTTACCCGAAATAACAACGCACAAACTGTATTCTTTTAAACACTGGCCCATTAGGTCTAGCCTCTTAATGGCTAATTCTTGCACCTGGACTAGCCCATTTCTAATAATGTGTGTAGCACCTCAAGGTGAGCTTACCAGGAAGATTCTAGCCTACGTCCATCCTGGGTCGGAGCTTCATTGTGTCTGCCCCAGAGAAAAAAGCTATAGAGTCTGAGCTCTCTTCCTCTTCCTCCCAGCATTCTGTTCTGTTTACTCCACCTACCTATGTTTTAACCTTTGAGGCCAAGCAGTTTCTTCATTAATTAACCAATGACCTTCCTCCATCAGTTGATGAAGATGTTGGTCTTTACATTACAATTTAGATGATTGTTCTGTGGGTAACTGATTAGTTTTGTTTTTGTTATTTGAGTCAAGACATCCACTCTGTCAGAAGGGGAATCTTGAAAGTGCATTCATTTGCATCTACACACCGGGTTTAAAATTAGAGAGGAATTATACCCTATCCATAGCTTATCCTCAGAATACAGGCAAGGCTAACCTCTCTGCCCATATGTCTCATGTTGATGTTGATGATAAACCTAGGCAGAAAAGTCAGTTTGCACAGAAATGTTTGTTACTTAGTCATTTGGTGTCAGGAATAGGCTTGCAATGCTACATGCTGCCTAAGAGTTTAGAAAAGTGCAACTCAGCCACAAATAGTGAGTGAGAATCCAATATGTGTCCCCACCAAGTAGGAACATAGCTCTAGGAAGGTGGTATGGAAAAGGGGGTGCCTTACCAAATGGTCCAGCCATGGGCAGTCTTCGTAATTAAGCACACAATCAGGAAACACATAACAGCTCCAGGCTAGTAGAGAACTTGAAGAGAAGGCATACTGCAAGAGTTGACACTCCTGAGTCTTGACCATCTGGAACCTAGATCTCTCCTTTTATTTACAGCAGGAACACAATGAAACAGATGGGTAGCTCCACCCAGCTAAATTTGTCATATGTTAGGATCCCTTCCATTGTGACCTTGTTTAATCTTCTGTAGCAAAGGTCAGTATTCAGTAGGAACTTCAAATTAGATTGTAGCGAATGAGAAATGAATTTTTATTTTTCTGCCCATATGTTATTAGAATGTTCTTAGATTAAGAAGATGGATCCAGATCTAATTTCTCTAAATAAGATTTGTTCTTTTTTATCCTTTGCTTCATAACCTGCTCTTACAATGAAGATATATAAATTTTAATCATTTCTTTTTGTCTTCTAGATACCATAAAATTTCATATTCCTGGTAACTCAGAGTACCCCAACTGAAATTTTTTTTTATACTTGAGCTATGACTCAGCATTTTCTTATTCTCAATTCCCCTTACATGTGTCCTTAAGTATAATAATGGGTCTAGAGAACTACACCCAAATTCTTTAAATGACTGTTTATAAATGCTTGTTTACATTTAAAAGGGAATACGCTATAGAGATTTGCATTGGTAAGGATATTGGTTTATTGATACAAATTTAAGGTCAGTTTTGTTATATGTATATTTCTGCTCTTGATTAAGGTATTGTGTTTGTGCAGATCATTTAAAAATGTAATGTATAATTAAGAAATACAGGTTAATAGATAATCCTCTATAATAGTCAATCTTATAGTCATGTTAGTTAGGTTTTATATATATAAATTTTCAAATCTTTCAGAGACCTTCAAAATATGGCATTTAAAATGTTTTAAGAACTTAGACTCTTCAAGACAATGAGACACATCTGCTCTTGGCAACACCAATTACTTCAAGAGGAGGATGGGCATCAAAGAAGCTCTTTATGGAGTTTGTTAGCCACTTAGGCAATAAACTGCTCTTGACTAAACTGCTTGATGTAATGCATTATAAACTGGACATGTAGGACCCACAAAAAATGACTACTAAAGTTGCCTAAAGTAGATGAGACAGTCATTTGGAGTTTCTGCTTCATAAAACAATCTTCCAGACATTCTTCAGGACACCCAAAAAAGTGGCTGACATACTGCCTATATATGAAAAGAACTGTTTTTCAAATTTTCTGCTTCTTGGAAAAGTCTGCCGGACACTAAGGGCCTATAGACTAAAGATGGATGCCCAACAGTACAGAAGAACTTTGGTGACTGTCCAAGCAGCATGATGTCTCTGTAAATTATACAGTTTTGAAAGTTACTTACAAAGTACTTCCTGTAACTTAGTTAAAATTATATCCTCCTGGGGTCTTTGATGGAGTTAAAAATTATGTAGTTATAGTTTTCCTCAGTTATGATAAAACATAAAGTAGATAGAAATATTGTAACTGTAATTCTTGCTTAATATCTGCTTTGTTAAATGTAATTTTACTAAGTTAAAGTTAAGACCTTCCTTTTTATTTAAACAGAAAAGGGAAAACGGTGTGGAAAGACCTTCTGTCTATTTGTTGCTTTTATTGGTTAATGAATAAAGAAGCTGCATTGGCCTGTGAAAGGGGAGAGTAGAGTTAGGTGGGGAAAACTAAACTGAATGCTGGTAGAAAAAAGATGGAGTCACGAGACGCCATGTACCCGCCAGAGGTGAAAAAAGTGAGCTGCCAACTGAAACCTTGCCCATAGGATACAAGCCTCATTATAAAATATAAAATAATGGAAATGGGTTAATTCTAGATGTAAGGGATAGGGAGCAATATGCTCAAGCTATTGGCAAACAGTATTACAAATAATATAGTTTCTGATTGATTATTTTGGGTCTGGGAAGCTGGGAATGAACAGTGGCCTTTCCCCAACACTGTAGGATATGGTAAGTCTTCCCATGCATACAGAGTAAGTTTCTTGAAAATTCAAGGCATATATTTATGAAGTCACATGTGAATAGGGGGTACAGATATATTTGATATATTTTCAACTATATCATTAGAGAGCAGTAACTTAGACAGTTTAGTTTCCTGTGTGTTGGTTTTTCCAGAAGTCTTGGGTTCGTGTTGAAGGACTCTGGATAGCTGGAAATGGTGAGCATGACTCTGGTAGGCCTTGTCCTTGTCTGCAATTCCCTCTCCTTGCTAAAAACCATTAGATTACATTCCTGGAGTTGGTCACCAGGTTTATTCTTTTATTTGATTCTTTCTCCTCCTGAGGATGATTACCAACATACAGCTATCAAAGTATTGAATCCCGAAATCAAAATTACCCTTCAGCTCACCCAATTAACTTTAACAGTTAAAATGAAACATCTCATTATAACGTGGGGTTTTGCCTTGTGCTTTATAAGCTGCCATTTTCCCATGTGCCACATTTGTCCCCTCTCTATCTGGAGGCGGTCTTGGTCCCTCCAGGACAAATAACCCTGCCCCTTTCCTTTGTTTCTTTTCACTTCCCCCTTGTTCTCTATCTCCTGTCTTTGTCTCTTATTCTCTGCCCTCTGTCCCTGTTGAGCAAATAAACATTATTTCTTCTGAGAACTTGGTCTTTGAGTTCTAAGGGGTCCTTTTTCTTCCACACATTAGATTTGTAGGGATTGTAATCCAGAAACTTCCAGAAGAGGTCTTGTCATTTTAGTCCTCCACTTCTCACACATCAGTTACTGCTCAGCCTGCTCTCTCCATCGGTGGGGAGCTCAGGTGTGGAGAAAGATGTCAGAATTACTATTCAAAGGGAATTTTCCTTACCTCCTTTAAGGTGTAAGATGATAAGCAAGCTAAAGAAACTCTTGGAGAGTTAGAGTAACTAGGAAATACATATGTGTGCCCACTTACCATTGAAATAGGAAAATCTTGGTACCCTGTGTAGATGGCAAGTTGATGTCCAAGCCTGTATGTGTTAGATAAGCTCAGAATTCAGAGTGTCAGCTATTCCTGGATTCTCCTTGAAATAGAATGCTGAAGTGTCAAGATCTCAAGTTTACGTATGGTTTAAGATGGCATCTGCTGCATCAAGTTTTTATTTTATGTGCTGTCTATGGATTGAGGAGGGCTGCTGTCATATACCAGGTGCCATACATCCCTACATTTCATTTTTAATATATACTCACTAAATGAACTACCTCATTTTCCTTACATTCATTGATTACTTAAGATTTTCTAAGTCTTCTTTATCTTTTGTTTAACTTTGATGTTTGTTAACTTTGTTTAATTTTTCAAAGAAATTTTTCTTGTAATGATTCTGTGTAGTTATTAAAGTTTCTATTACATTAAGTTCAGGAAAATGAGGAGAAAGAAGACTTGGGCCTGCAGATCATTCTTCAGTGGCAAGATCGTGGGAGAGAGGACCAAGAGATCAATAGATAAACAGGATAGAAAGTAGAAAATAAAAGAAAGTTTGAGATTGGGAGGTCGTGCAAAAGATTTGTCTTATTGTAATGTCTTTAAGAAATACATCCACTTATATAGTATTTTTGGGGAAAAATAGGAAGAAGCTAACAAAAAGCTAAGCAAATAATGTTGCAAAAGAGAACACAGGGTATCTCATGATCCAATGTTGCACAAGGGGACACAGGGTAAATAAATAGCATCACAGACTGAGCACACAGGAGCCTTGAGACTGATAAACATTGCCTCCTACAGTGGCTGCTGGGTTCTCTGCATCTCTCTATATATACATATGGTCCTCAGGAAAAAGTTCCTAAAGACCAGGCTCTAGGCTCTTTTTGTCTCTGTCAAGCATGTTCTGGGTCTTTAAAAGGAATTATATTCCTTTTTCATACATGAAGTCTTCAGGGCAAACTCAGTTGATCATGCCAAGCTTTGAAAAGAGGATAAGATAAGGTAACTGTGGAGTGAAACATAGTCAAAAAATAAATGTATGAAAACACTGGCATCTTATTCAACCTCAGTAACTCTTCTTCACCAACAACTAATAATAGTTGAGCCTCTTTGGTTGTTTCAGTAGGTATGGCTCCCATACTGTCATGTGGTTTAATGCTTGGCCCATAGGTAATGGCACTACTAGGAGCTGTGGCCTTGCTGGAAGATGTGTATCACTGTGTGGGTAGACTCTGATCATTATATGCTTAAAGTATGCCCAGTGTAACACAGGGTCCTTCTGCTGCCTGCATATCAAGATGAAGAATCTCTTAGCTCCTTTTCCAATACCGCCTCTACCTGCATGCTGCTGTGCTTCTTGCTGTAATGATAACAGATTAAACTTCTGAAACTTGTCAGCCAGTCAAAATGAAATATTTTTCTTCATAAGAATTTCTGTGGTCATGGAGTCTCTGTTTTACAGCAATAAAAACCCTAACTAAGACAGTCTCTAAACCTCTCAGTGTAGAACAAGGAAGTGATTGTGGGTAAAGATAGTAACAATTAGTGGCCGTTTTGGGGGTAGTAAAGAGACTTAATAAAGTAAAGTCTCCCTACAATATGTGCAAAAATGAAGGTAATACAAATGAAACCACCAATTGATGGGGGAGACAGAGCTTCAAATGACCATCTCTTGATGAGCATCTCTTGGGTATGTGCCCAAGAGTGGTATTGCTGGATCCTGAGGTATATTAATTCCCAATTTTCTGAGAAATTGTCATACTGATTTCCAAAGTGGTTGTACAAGAGTGTCTTTCCACCAGCAATGAATGAGTGTTTCCCTTACTCCACATCTTCTCAGCATAAGCTATCATTAGTGTTTTTGATCTTAGCCATTCTGACAGGTGTAAGATGGTATCTCAGAGTTGTTTTGATTTACATTTCCCTGCTAGTTAAGGAAGTTGAAAAAAATCTTAAGTATCTTTTGGCCATTTGAAATTCTATTTTTGAAAATTCTTTGTTTAGTTCTGTACCCCATTTTTAAATTGGGTTATTTAGAATTATAATGTATAATTTCTTGAGTTCTTTATATGTTTTGGAGATCAGTCCTTTGTGTGATGTGGTGTTGGATGTAATTCTTTTACCATTCAGTAGGCTGCCTTTTTTGTCTTTTGACTGTATCCTTTGCTTTACAGAAGCTTCTCAGTTTCTGGAGGTCCCATTTATTTATTGTTGCTCTCAGTGTTTGTGCTACTGGGGTTATATATAAAAGGTGGTCTCCTGTCCCCCTACATTGAAGACTACTTCCCACTTTCTCTTCTATCAGGTTCAGTGTGGTCATATTTATATGGAGGTCTTTAATCCATTTGAACTTGAGTTTTGTGCATGGGGAATAAATATGGATCTGTTTTCATTCTTCTACAAGTTGTAATCCACTTATGACAGCACCATTTGATGAAGATGCTTTCTTTTTTCCATTGTATAATTTTAGCTTCTTTTTCAAAAATCAGGTGTTCATAGGTGTGTGGATTAATATCTGGGTCTTCAGTTCAATTCCATTGGTCAACCTGTCTGTTTTTATGCCAATACCTAGTTGTTTTTATTACTGTAGCTCTGTAATAGAGTTTGATGTCAGGCATAGTGATTTCTGGAAGTCCTTTTATTGTACAGGATTGATTTGGATATCCTGGGCTTTTTTGTATTTCCATATGAAGTTGATTATTGTTCTTTCAAGAGCAGTGAAAATTGTGTTGTGATTTTTTTGGGGATTACATTGAATCTATAGATTGCTTTTGGTAAGATTGCCATTTTTACCATGTTGAATCTTCATATCCAAGAGCATGGGAGATCTTTCCATTTTCTTGTATCTTCTTCAGTTTCTTTCTTCAAAGACTTAAAGTTCTTGTCAAATAGGTCTTTCACTTCTTTGGATAGTGTTATCCCAAGATACTTTATGTTTTTTGTGGCTATTGTGAAAGGCGATGTTCCTCTGATTTCCTTCTCAGCTTCTTTATCCTTTGTGTATAGGAGGGTACTGATTTTTTTTTTTTGAGTTGATCATGTATCCTGCCACATCACTGAAGATATTTAACAGCTGTTAAGAGTTCTCTGATAGAGCTTTTGGGGTCACTTATATATACTATCTTATCATCTGCAAATAACAAAAGTTTGACTTCTTCTTTTCCAATTTATATCACTTTGATATCCTTTTGTTGTTTTATTGCTATTACTAAAACTTCAAGAACTATGTTGAAGAGATATGGAGAGAGTGGACAGCCATGTCTTGTTCCTGATTTTAGTGGAAGAACTTTGAGTTTCTCTTCATTTAATTTTATGTTAGCTGTCAGCTTGCTGTATATTGCTTTTTATTATATTTAGATATGTTCCTTGTATCTCTGATCTCTCCAAGACCTTTATCATGAAGGGGTGTTGGATTTTGTCAAATATTTGTCAGCATCTAATGAAATGATTTATGGTTTTTTCTTTCAGTTTATTTATATGATGGATTACATTGATAGATTTTTGATGTTGAACCAGCTCTGAGTCTCTGGAATGAAGCTGACTTGATCATTGTTGATTTTTTTATGTGTTATTGGATTTGGTTTGCCAGTACTTTATTGAGAATTTTTGCATATATGCTCATAAGTGAGACTGGTATTTAATTCTCCTTCTTGGTTGAGTCTTTCTGTAGTTTTGGTATCAGGGTAACTGTAGCTTCATAAAAAGAGTTTGGCTAAGTCTCTTCTGTTTTTATTATATGGAAAACTTTGAGGAGTATAGGTATTAGCTCTTCTTGGAAGTTCTGGTAAAATTCTGCACTAAAACCATCTGGCCCAGGGCTTTTTTGGGTTGGTAGTTTTTGATGACAGCTTCTATTTCCTTGTGACTTATAGGTCTACTTAAATTGCTCACCTGGTCTTGGGTTTAATTTTGGTATATGTTATCTATCTCAAAATTGTCCATTTTTTTAAAATTTTCAAATTTTGTGGAGTACAGGTTTCTATAGTAAGACCTAATGATTCTCTGATTTTCCTCAGCGTCTATTGTTATGTCCCCCTTTTTGTTTCTGATTTTGTTAATTTGGATGCTCTCTCTCTGCCTTTTGATTAGTTTGGATAAGGGTTTGTCAATCTTCTTGATTTTCTCAAAGAACCAGCTCTTTGTTTCATTGATTCTTTGTATTGCTTTCTTTGGTTCTCTTTTGTTGACTTCACCTCTCAATTTGATTATTTCCTGTCTTCTACTCCTCCTGGGTGAGTCTGCTTCTTTTTGTTCTAGAGCTTTCAGGTGTGCCATTAAGTCACTGATGTGAGCTTTCTCTGTTTTCTTTACGTAGGCACCTAGTGTTATGAACTTTCCTCTTAGCACAGCTTTCATAGTGTCCTGTTGGTTTGGATATGTTGTGCATTCATTTTTGTTGAATTCAAGGAAGACTTTAATTTCTTTCTTAATTTCTTCCTTGACCCAGGTGTGGTTCAGTTGTTGACTGTTCAATTTCCATAAGTTTGTAGGCTTTCTGAGAGTAGTATTGTTGTTAAATTCTAACTTTAATTCCTGGTGATATAAGACACAGGGGGCTACTCCAATTTTTTTGTATCTGTGGAGTTTTGCTTTGTTACTGAGTACATGATCAATTTTAGAGAAGGTTCCATGAGATGCTGAGAAGAAGGTATATTCTTTTGTGTTTGGGTGGAATGTTCTATAGATGTCTGTTAAGTTCATTTGATTCATTACATCTGTTAGTTCTCTTATTTCTCTGTTAAATTTCTGTCTGGTTGACCTGTCCATTGGCAAGAGTAGAGTGTTAAAGTCTCCTATTATTATTGTTTGGGATTTGATGTGCGATTTAAGTTTTAGTAATGTTTCTTTTACATATATGGGTGCTCTTGTATTGGGGCATAGATGTCCTGGATTAAGAAGTCATCTTGATGAATTGTTCTTCTTATGAGTATAAAATGTCCTTCTCCATCTTCTCTGACTGATTTTAGCTTGAAATCTTTTTTGTTACATATTAGGATAGCCACACCCACTTGTTTCTTAGGTCCATTTGATTGGAAAACCTTTCTCCAACCATTTACTCTGAGGTATTGTCTGTCTTTGGGGTTGAGGTGTGTTTCTTATAAAAAGCAGAAGGCTGGGTCCTATTTTCGTGTCCATTTTCTTAGCCTGTGTTTTTTTATAGGTGAATTGAGTCCATTGATATTAAGTGATATTAATTACCAGTGGTTGTTAACTCTGATTATTTTTTGGTAGTAGTGTTTGTGTGTCTCCCTTTTTTGGGTTATAATGGTGGGGTGTTATCAGATGCTTCTGTTTTTGTGGGTGTCGTTAGTTTCCTTCAGGTGGGGTTTTTCTTCTAGTACTTTACGTAAGGCTTGGTTTGTTGATATGTATTTTTTAAATTTGTTTTTGTCATGGATTATCTTGTTTTCTCCATCCATGGTGAATGATAGCTTTGCTGGGTATAGTAGTCTGGTCTTGCATCTGTGGTCTCTTAGTGTCTGCAGCACATCTATCCAGGACCTTCTGACTTTCATGGTTTCCATTGGAAGCTGGGTGTAATTCTGATAGGTTTACCTTTATATTTTACTTGACCTTTTTTCTTTACAGCTCTTAATATTCTTTCTTTATTCTGTATGATTTGTGTTTTGATTATTATATGGTGAGGGGATTTTTTTTTTGATACAGTCTATTTGGTGTTCTATAAGCTTCTTGTACCTTCATAGGGATATACTTTAGGTTGTGAAAGTTTTCTTCTACAATTTTGTTGAGTATATTTTCTGTGCTTTTAAGCTGGAGTTCTTCTCCTTCTTTTACCCCTAGTATTCTTAGGTTTGGTCTTTTCATAGTGTCCCAGATTTCCTAAATGTTTTGTGTTAAAAATTTGTTGGATTTAATGTTTTTTTTTTTGACCAATGAGTCTATTTCCTCTATAATATTTTCGGCACCTGAGAGTCTTTCTTCTATCTCTTGTATTCTGTTGGTTATACTTGTCTCTGTAGTTCCTGTTCATATACCCAGATTTTCCATATCCAGAATTCCCTTCATTTGGGTTTTCTTTTTACCTTTATTTCAGTCTTCAAGTCCATAACTGTTTCCTTCACCTGTTTGATTGTATTTTCTTGGGTTTCTTTGAGGGATTTATTAAATTTCTTCCAATTTTTTGTTTGTCTTCTCTTCCATTTATTTTAGAGAGTTATTCATTTCCTCTTTAAAAGTCTTCATCATTTTCATCAACTTACATTTAACTTTGTTTTCTTCTACTTTTTCTGGGTTAGGATGATCAATTCTTATTGTTGTGGAACCGCTGGGTTCTGGTGTTGCTTTTTAGGTTTTTGGAGGAATTTTTGCATTGGTCCCTACTCATCTCTTCCTTCAAATGAGGCCAGCAGTGTCTTTGCATCTTAGTCTAGTCCTTTCTGTGGCTGTCTGAGTATCTTGGAGTTTTTCTTGGTCTGCTCTGTACTATCAATACCTGTCTCATAAAGCTTTTGAGGTTTCTACACACCTGCTCTCGTGGTCTTCTCTGGTGGTTTGCTGTCTTGGTGCTCCCTCTTAATTCCCTCAGTGTTGTAGCAAGCTCTTGGTCCCCTCAGTATTATAGCAAGCTCTCAGTTCTTAGGCAGGGTGTGGCTAGTAGCTTGGGGCATCCAGTGAATGGGTTTGGGTTTGGGGGGAGCCTAGTTGCAGGAAACTTTTTGTTTGCTGGCTAGAAAGGCTTAGGAAATTGGGAAAGGGACCCTGGTTTTGTCCCAATGGGGAGGTCCTAGAGAGTGGGTAGGATGTTGGTTGTGCGGTTGTTCACTCACCTCATACGTTCCCTCAGTATTGGAGCAAGCTGAGTTTCAGTGTTCCACCAAGGTTGCTGAAGGATAGGCGGGTTGGGGGTGGGGGTGCTGTAGCTAGTAGTTTGGATGTTGGCTGGATGCTTTGGGGAGGAGCCTAGCTGCAGGAAACTCCTTGCTTGCTGTCTAAAAAGCCAAGGGAGTTGGGGAAGGCCCCCTGAGTTTTGTCCCACAGGGGAGGTTCTAGAGAGTGGTGCATCTGGCCCTGTGACTGTTCACTAACCCCTTAATTACCCTCAGTATTGGAGCAAGCTGTGTTTCACAGATCTACTGATTTCAGGAGGATCCTATTTTTTTTTTTGATCTATTCATACTGAAAATTGTAGTTTAGAAACCCCAAGTATCTGTGTAGGTTTTGTGTTTTCTCTTGATGATTTTAACTTTAGTTAAAAAGATGCAAGTAATTATTTTAATAGTTTTGTAATCATGAAGTCTAGCTTTGTGTCCTGTACTGTGGTTGATTTTATACAAAGTTCTAGGTACCATTTAGATGAACACATAATTTTTATATGTTAGATGCTATGTTTTATACATATCTCTTAAAATAGTTGATGTTTGGTATAATTAAGCACTGAAATTTATTTTCAGTTAAAGTAAAAAAAAAAAACCCAAACAATTCAATTTAAAAGTGGGATATTCAAGTCTCTTACCATTATTGTTTCAGGATGGATGTAACACTTTATGCCTTTAATGCTTTTGTTATTAAACTGAGAGTCCTGGTGTACAGTGAATCAGCATATAGTGTAGTTATGTTTTCTTAGTGAAGATTCCATTATCTCTGATTGTTAATTTTGTATTGAATTCTGATTCATCAAGAATGAGAATCATGACTTCAGTTTACTTACGGCTTCTCTTTGCTTGGTAGGACAATTTCCATCCATTTATTTTCAGTTTTTGGATGTCTTTGCAACACAGGCGTGTTTCTTGGAGACAATAGATCATTGAAACTTATTGTCTAATCCAATCCACTACATAGCATCTTTTCCTTGACAAATTAATGCCATTTGCATTTAAAGTTATAATGACGAGATGTCTCCTCTTTCCCATGACTGTCTGGCTGTTCTGATTGTCTGGATTATTGGTAGTTCTATTGAACCTTCCTTGGTAATGTTTGGCAGTTCTGGTTTTCCATGTTGATATGATCGAGTCTTTCCTGGCTGTCCTCTGATCATCTGTCCCTCTCATGATATGTACTTTTTCCTGTGTTCTCACTGGTGAGACTGTCTTCTTTTTTTTTTTTTCTTGTATATGGCATTTTTTAAAAGAACTTTCTTCAATGTTAGTTTAGTTATCATGAATGGCTTTAACTTCTATTTATTTTGAAATATTCTTATTTCTCTATATATTTTAATTTTCTTTGTATAATGAAGTCAGTGGACAGGTACTTATCTTCACTCTTGAAATTAGAAACTTCATGTTTTCCTTACTTTTAGGCATACTGATAACAGATCTGAAGTTATTCTGATTTTTCTGACTCTATCACAGTTGGCATTTTTTTTCTCATTTTAACAATTCTTTTGTTTGTTTGTTTTATTTTACTTTGAATCTGATATACTATCTTCTCTTCAATTTATATTCTAGAGCAAAACCAGTAGCAGACACAATTGTTTAAAAACAGTTCTGTTGTTAGTTGAAGGAGAAGCGTACTACACTTTTGTCTGTTACAAATTTCAGAAACTTTGAAGTGCTTGTTGAATAAAATGTGTTTATATATGTTTTTCTTAGGTCTAGTTTCATCAATAATTAGTAAAGTTAGGAGGAAATTAAATAGAGGTAAAGTAGTGAAGAAAGAATAACAAGAAATGTGTATGTGATAGAGATATAAAAATTAATATAAAGTATATTATTTTTAGATAAAGAATAGACAAACATATATGTCTTTTTCATTCAGATGTAAGTTAAACAGCTCTATAATTAAAGAAAAATTAAACACTAATAATAATGAAATAAAAAATTTTAAAAAAGGTAAAAATAAAAATGATCCATAATGTGAAATAAGATATTTCATACACAATCTGGATGTTTCTGCCCACTGCGAGCTATTTTTTTCTACTTCATTTTAAGAATATTTTATTTCCCTTCTTTTGCACTGGTGATTGAATTTAGGTCCTCCCAAATGCCAGACAACCACTCCTCCACAGCACTATATCCCTAACCTATATTTCCTTTTTCGTTATGTACACATATCTTCTTAAAGGTGTTGGGAAAGTAGTCTAAAAATTCAAGCAAGTTAGGGCAATGTTTTTTTTTTTGAGATTTATTTACAGAAGACCAATTTGCACTGAAATTCCTCTTTCCCATTTCCCTATAGCTGGCAGTTTGGGGGTACATTAGCAAGCCTGTGCTGGGCTTTTTTTGATTGACTGAGTCTCTGAGGTAGAGTGGAGCTCCTATCTGCCCATATTGTCCTTTTGTTTTTGTCTGTACTTAGGTTACAAAGTTCTACTTCCATTTTCCTGTGGTCATAGATCTTTATCTCTTCTCATCTATCTATCTATCTATCT
>NC_022036.1:5099045-5102265 GCF_000317375.1 Microtus ochrogaster
ATCTATCTATCTATCATCTATGTATCTATTATCTTTGTATCTATGTATCTATCACCAATCTATCTATCATCTATCCATCTATCTATCCATCTATCTATCCATCTATCTATCCATCTATCTATCCATCTTTCTTTCTTTCTTTCTTTCTTTCTTTCTTTCTTTCTTTCCTTCTTTCTTTCTTTCTTTCTTTCTTTCATCGTTTCCTGGCAGTCATGAGTTTGGGTATGAGGGGGATATGGGATGGCGGAGAAAGTGGTGTGAATGTGAGAAAGTGGGTAAGGATCTGGGTGGGTTTGTGCGTGTTTCAGCTATAGACTCCCTTTCCCCAATATTGCTCATGCTTGTTTCCACTCTCAGTGCTACTATATCAAGTTCTCTGTGTACTTTCTGTGACCTGGGTACCTTTCTCCCCTAGGCAATGGCTGAAGGAAAGGGAATAAGGGTTCTGGAATGTGTGACATATATTTTGGAAGCATGGCTGTTAAGCAGCACTGTGTCCTTAAGAGAGAATTTGTTGGCCCAGGAAACAGAGTGTGGAAGTGCCATCTGTCGTCATCACTTCCAATTGTGAGCATCCTGGAAGGTTAGGTATGTACATAAAGTATTTACAGTAATGCCAGACTGTTATCCCAAAGCTTTGCCGATGTATATTCTCCCCCAGTTGTGCTTCATGTTTCTGATATGCCTTTGTTTCACACTCACATTTGCCATTGCTCAGCTCCTCAAAGTTTACTTTTGGCAGGAAAGTCAAAGTCACAACACACAAAATGCCTGGGCTTCCAAAGGCACCATGAACTCTGAGTCATTTTCTGGCCAGTAGTGGAAAAGAAGAAAAGTACAGGTCAGCTAGTCAGAGTGGCAGCTGGATGGAGTTGAAATGTGGTGGTGGAATAACTTGAACCTTTTGTTAGTTCTGCTTTGAGATTTCAGTGTTACTCTGGGAACAGTTGCTCATTCTGACTTTGGGCCTGCTCTCTTTATGCCAAGTGGTGAGACCCAGTATTTTCCTTACTCACTAGGATTTGAACGCTTAATACATCATTGTGTGTGTGTGTGTGTGTGTGTGTGTGTCCTGGGAAAACAGTGTTAAAGAAACCTTTGACTATTTGGGCAAATAGAACAGCCATTTTTGGAAGAAAGATACAGATAGTTCAATGCGAAGTTGCAGAAGTTTATTTTTACATAGCTGTTTGAACACAGAGTTCATTTCACCTTCTTTTATTTTACTGCATATATACACACAAGAAAGGAAAACTTTTCCACTGGGAAGTTTCGTGACCATGATCAATGAAAGACCTTCCAGTTTACGGTGTTACATGGATTTCTTGAGTAATACTCCCCTGGTAAGTGGTTACTCGGTGTATTCTCTCACCTTCAGGACATATGCCGTTAGCTGGCACAACTTCTGCCCTTGCTTGTAGGAAAGTGCTTTCTACAGAAAGAAAAGCAGATCTGTTACCTCATGAACTCTGCACAGTTTCATCCCCACCCC
The DNA here is from genome assembly GCF_000317375.1 of Microtus ochrogaster. Classification (NCBI taxonomy): domain Eukaryota; kingdom Metazoa; phylum Chordata; class Mammalia; order Rodentia; family Cricetidae; genus Microtus; species Microtus ochrogaster. The sequence goes on from NC_022036.1 coordinate 5,100,538, forward strand.
TCCCTGCTTAACATACTGTGATTGCACTTTCTATACATAAGGTACTGTAGCTGTTTGAACTCCCTTCCCTTAGTTTCGGCTCTTTCTGTCCTCTAATATCCTGTCAACTGGGTATCTGGTCACTATTACGTGCATTTTCCCCTTTTCTGGCTGCTGCCACATTGATTCTTTTATTTATTTATTTTTGAATACTCTGATACATCCTGACCTTCAGTACTCTCTGACCTTCGTGAGCAGGGAGGAAATGTTCCCACTTACCAGAGACTTGGATTTTCCAGAAAAAGTCGTCTGTGGCACATATGCAAGCCGTGTATGTTGCATGAGTACTAAGGTAGGTGATGTATGAATTGTCCTTAGTACTGGCTCTAACCTGAAGCAAAGTGAGTAGGGGAAGGGTTAAAGAGTGTCAAAACAGAGACGGCAGCATGAGGTTGACCATGAAGCAAAATAAGCATTCCCAGGGCAGTATATGCCTGGACTACCAAGTGTTTCTTTTTCATTATCAGGATATGCTTGAGACTTAGCAAGTTCTCTGTTGTTTATGTGTCAGGTTCAACTTTAGCCCCTACTGAGTGTAAGAAAGAAAGCTACTGAAGTTTTCTCTGGCATAGTGAATGACTGAAGTTTAAACGTGTTTGTACACATTGTCTATTGCATTTTCCATCTAATGGAGTGGAACTGTGTGTGAGTGACTGTGTGTGTGTGTGTGTGTGTGTGTGCGTGCGTGCGTGCGCGTGCGTGCGTGTGTGTGTGTGTGTGATTGAGTGCATGTATCTGGGTTTTGTTTAGCTCATCCGCTAGTTTAGGGTAGGTTTATTAAGACCTTTATTTTAGAAATAAGAGGGCCAAAGAATATTGTTGCATTGTGTTGAGGGCATTAGTTCTTTTTCACCTGCCTGAGGCTGAAGATCTTTAAATCCTAGTCAAAGAAAATATGCAAATCTCCCCAGAAACAAGAGGTGGTAAAGCAGGAGGCACAGGTTCTCTACTCTGGTGTATGACAAAGACTGGCAAACAAATGGAATTTATAATCCCAGCTCTCTGACTTTCGTGGTCCGGTTTTGTGACAGAGTTCCTGCCACACTGATTTTTCTTTCTATCACTGGAGAATGATAGTACCGATACCTGGATTCCTTGCATGAGGTCATGAATCTTTGTACTATCTTAATGAAGGATACCGGTTTTTAACTTAAAATAACGTGTTCATTGCACAAAGAGAAAATGTCCCAGGTTGAAAATTCTTGTCTGACTACGTTAGATTTCTTTTTTCTTTCATCCAAAACATATAAAACTTTTAATCAATGGTCATATAAAATGAATGACTTCTTGTACTTGACTTAATCCATCTTCTGTGCTCAAAACTAAGTAGAGACAATCTTAACTACCAGGGACTTTTACCCTGTATTTCTATTATGGGTTTTGGCATAACTAAAAGTTTCCTTTCTCTTTTTGAAATAAATTTTAGTTCAGTTTTTTTTTAAAAAATTACATACATATATTGTGTGTGTATATGTGTGTGTTGTGTGAGCATCTGTGCATGTGGTGTGTGTGTGTGTGTGTGTGTGTGTCTGGTGTTCACAAACACCAGAAGTCATGGTGTTAGATGCCCTAGAACAAGACCCATCTGGGGTCTTCCAAAAAAGCAGCAAGTGCTCTTAACCACTGAACCATATCCCCTGCCCTTGAACTTTCATTTTGTTTGAACTTTTTCTAAAAAACCAAGGAGAA
>NC_022036.1:5103195-5106434 GCF_000317375.1 Microtus ochrogaster
AAGTCACAGTCCTTGACACCCTCTTGAATGTGGGTGCCAGGGCTGGCCAAGCTTCTTTCTCTTTGTCTGTTCCTAATTATCATTCCACGGTGGAACTTTACAATTTCACAGTTTACCGCAGTGCACTCATGTTTCCCTTTTCTTTATACAATTCTCTACCAAATCTCTCTACCTTCCAAAAGCTGAAGTAGCAGAAGGATTTGAAACTTTCAGGTTCTCCTTATTCAATCTTGTAGATGAACTCAGCTTCATAGTAACAAATGATGTACCTCATCATTTTCCTGCGACTTGCTGCTGCTTAGGTGTGAAGTAGGGAGCATGTACAGTTCTAGCTGACGAAATTTCAATTTGCAACTCAAATGCCCTTGGCCTCATTTCCTATGTTGCCCAGTGCTCTGCATTCCTTAGAAGGTAAATATCACCACCTAAACCAACACTGATTCATTACCATCTGGTAGAGTCTTTTTTCACATACGATTCTGTGTACTGTTAGTGGATTCTGATTCCTTTCTGTAATTAAAGGCTTCCTCTTGTCAAAACGGTTAGGAGCCTTTGTATACATTTTCTCCTTATAGGAATTAGAATCTGGTACTTCTTTCCCCTTCGGTCACAGAGTTAGATAATATAGAAACCTTATGGTAGTATAGAAGGTGTATAACCGGTATATAAGAGTGGTATACAATCAAGTTTCTGCAGCTTTTTCTTTTGTTTAAACAAACTTGATTCAGTTGTGGTCCAAAGTACCCTGCATATTGGAGTTGATAAAGATGTTGACTTTTAGTGTACAATTTAGATGATTGTTCTGTAATTGATTCATTTTGTTTTTGTTGTTATTTGAGTCAAGACATCCACTCTGTCACCAGGGGAGTCTTGAAAGTGCATTCCTTTGTATCTATATACCAGGTTTAAAATTAGAGATGAAATATACACTATCCATAGCTTATCCCCAAAATACAGTCAAGGCTCACCTCTCTGCCCATACTTCTCACGGTGATTAAATTGAGGAGACTGTAAACCTAGGCAGAAAAATCATTTTGAACAGAAACATTTGTTACCTAGTCATTTGGTATAAGGAATAAGCTTGTGAAGGTACAAAACGCTTCAGAGTTTAGAAAAGTGAAACTCAGCCACAAATAGTGAGTGAGAATCCAATATGTGTCCCCACCAAGTAGGAACATAGCTCTAGGAAGGTGGTATGGAAAAGGGGGTGCCTTACCAAATGATCCGGCCATGGGCAGTCTCCATAATTAAGCACACAATCAGGAAACGCATAACAGCCCTGAGAACTTGAAGAGAAGGCATGCTGCAAGAGTAGACACTCCTGAGTCTTGACCATCTGGAACCTAGATCTCTCCTTTTATTTATAGCAGGAACACAATGAAACAGATGGGTAGCTCCACCCAGCCAAATTTGTCATATGCCGGGAACCCCTTCCATTGTGATCTTTTTTATTCTTCAGAAACAAAGGTCAGTATTCAGTTGGTACATCAAATGAGATTGTAGTGAATAAGATATGAGTTTTTTTCTGCCTGTATGTGAATAGAATGTTCTTAGATTAAGAAGATGGATCCAGTTCCTGTTTCTCTAAATAAGATTTGTTCTTTTTTATCCTTTGCTTTCTAACCTGCTCTTACTATGAAAATATGAAAATTTAAATCATTTTTTTTTGTCTCTGGAATACCATAAAATTTCACCTCCCTTGTGACTCAGAGAACTCCAACTAAAAAGTTTTCCATAGTTGAGCTATGACTCAGAAGTTTATTATTCTTAATTCCCCTTTCTTGTGACCTTAGGTCTAGAGAACTATGCCCAAATTCTTTATATGATTGTTTATAAATGCTTGTTTACATTTAAAAGGGGATATGCTATAGAGATTTGCATTGGTAAGGATCTTGGTTTATTGATACAAATTTAAGGTCAGTTTTGTTATATGTATATTTCTGCTCTTAATTAAGGTATTGTTTGTGCATCTCATTTAGAAATGTAATATATAATTTAGAATTACAGGTTAATATATAATCATCTATAATAGTCAATCTTATAGTCATGTTAGTTAGGTTTTCTAGATATATAGAGATATATTTCAGTTAGATAGGTATTCTACAAATCTTTCAGAGACCTTCAAAATGTTTAAAGAATTTAGACTTTGCATGACAATGACACACATCTGCTCCTGGCAGCACCAATGTACTTCAAGCAGAGGATGGACATCAAAGAGGCTCTTTGGAGTTTGCTAGCCATTTAGGGAAGTCACTCCTTTGCATAGAATGCTTAATGTTATGCATTATATACCGGACAACAGAACTGAAAAAAAAATGAATACTAAAGCTGCCTAAAGAAGGTAAGTCAGTCCTTCAGGGTTTCTGCTTCATGAAAGAGTCTACCAGACATTCTGTAGGACATACAAAAAAGTGACTGACAAACTGTCAATATAAGCAAAACTGTCTTTTAAATTTCCTGCTTATTGGAAAAGTCTGCCAGACACTATGGGCCTGTAGACTAAAGGCAGATGCCCCAATGGTAGAAAACTTTGGATGACTGTCCAGGCAGCAAGATGTCTCTGTCAATTTTACAGTTTTAAAACTTGCTTACTATGTACTTCCTGTAACTTAGGTAAAATCATATCCTCATGGGATAAAATATGTAGTTATAGTTTTCCTTAGTTATGATAAAGCATAAAGTAGATATAAATATGTAACTATAATTCTTGCTTAACACATGTTTTGTTATATGTAATTTTACTAAGTTAAAGTTAAGAATTTCCTTTTTATTTAAACAGAAAAGGGAAAATGGTATGAGAAGACCTTCTGTCTATGTGTTGCTTTTATTGGTTAATAAATAAAGAAGCTGCCTTGGCCTGTGATAAGGCAGAGTAGAGCTAGGTGGGGAAAACTAAATTGAATGCTGGGAGAAAAAAAGGCAGAGTCATGAGATACCATATAGCCACCAGAAGGGAAAGAAGTGAGCTGCCAACTGGAACCTTGCAGATAGGCCACAGCTTCATTGTAAAATATAAAATAATGGAAATGGGTTAATTCTTGATCTAAGGGATAGGGAGCAATATGCTCAAGCTATAGGCCAAACAGTATTACAAACAATATAGTTTCTGAGTGATTATTTTGGGTCTGGGTAGCCAAAAACAAACAAGCGGTCTTCTCCAAACACTGTAGGATATGATAAGTCTTCCCTTGCATACAGAGAGAATTTCTTAAAAATTCAAGGCACAAACTTATGAAGAA
>NC_022036.1:5107674-5108813 GCF_000317375.1 Microtus ochrogaster
TACGTATGGTTTAAGATGGCATCTGCTGCATCAAGTTTTTATTTTATGTGCTGTCTATGGATTGAGGAGGGCTACTGTCAAATACCAGGTGCCATATGGCCCTAGATTTCATTTTTAATATAAACTTATTAAATGAACTATCTCACTTTGCTTACATTCATTGATTACTTAATATTCTTTGAGCCTTTCTTATCTTTTGTTTAAATTGGATGTTTGTCAACCTTGGTTTATGTTTCAAAGAATTGTTTTTTATTGCAATGATTCTTTGTAATTATTAAAGTTTCTATTGCATTAAGTTCAGGAAAATGAGGAGAAAGATGACCTGGATTGGCAGATCATTCTTCAATGTCAGGATCCTGGGAGAAAAGACCAAGAGATCAGAAGATAAACAGGTGAAGTTAGAAACTAAAAGAAAGTTTGAGATTAGGAGTTCTTGCAAAAGATTTGTCTTATTGTAATGTTATTAAGAAGTACAGCCTCTTATATAGTATTTCTGAGGGGAAATGAGGAAGAAGTTAACAAAAAGCTAATCAAATAATGTTGCACAAGGAAACACAGGGTATCTCAAGATCCAGTGTTGTACAAGAGAACACAGGGTATATAAGATTATCTCTGACTGAGCACACGGCAGCCTTGAGACTGATAAACATTGCCCCCTGCAGTGGCAGCTGGGTTCTTGGGATCTCTCTATATACATCTGGGCTTTAGGGAATAGTTCCCAAAGAACTGGCCCCAGGCTATTATTGGCTTTTCTAAGCATGTTCTTGTTTTTGCAAAGGAATTATATTCCTTTTCCATACATGAAAACCTCTGGGCAAGACTCAGTTGATCACACCAGGCTTTGAAGGGAGAATAAGATAAGGTACTGTGGAGTGAAGCATAATCAAATAATATTACATGTATGGAAAAGCCTGGCATCAAACTCAGTAACTCTTCTTAAGCAACGATGAATAACAGTTTAGCCTCTTTTTGGTTTGAGTAGATATGGCTCCCATACTTTCATGTTGTTGACTGCTTGACCCATAGGTAGTGGCACTAGTAGGAGCTGTGGCCTTGCTGGAAGATGTGTATCATTGTGTGGGTATGCTCTGATCATTATATGCTTAACATGCCCAGTGTAACGCACAGTGTCCTTCTGC
>NC_022036.1:5119367-5119944 GCF_000317375.1 Microtus ochrogaster
TTGAAATCTACTGAGATGGCTATGAAGTATCTGTTCTCATATCTTTTTACATAGTAATTATTTCTTTTTGACATATTTTGAACCACCTCTCTTGTTTGTGCTTATATGTATATGTGCATGCATGTTTATATATGTTTACATATGGTATATTCCATATGTTTGCTGTTTCTTTAGGATTTTTACATGAATTCATGTTGAACTATGTCAAATGCCCTTTATATTATATAGCCAATTAGTATACTCTTCCCTTGGAAAAACCATTTCTCCTTTGTCAGCATTCCTCATTTGCCTGTAGGTTAGAGGCCAGTGTACTTTCCCATTCCACATTAGCACATTGTCTTAGTTAGGGTTTCTAATGCTGTGGAGAGACACCATGAACTTAGAAACTCTTTTTTCCTTTCTATTGAGCTCTATATTTTTCTCTGCTCCCCTCCCTGCCTCTCCCGTCCCCTATTAAATACTCCCTCAAGGTCCCCATGCAACCAATTTACTCAGGAGATCTTGTCTTTTTCTACTTCCCATGTAGATTAGATCTATGTAAGTCTCTCTTAGTGTCCTCATTGTTGTCTAAATTCTC
>NC_022036.1:5123509-5129671 GCF_000317375.1 Microtus ochrogaster
TGTGGGGTTTAATGTATGATTTAAGCTTTAGAAGTGTTTCTGTGACAAGTGCCCTTGTGTCTGGGACATGGATGTTCAGTACTGAACTTCCTCTTAATGATTTTTCCTGTGACTAATATGAAATGACCTTCTCTGTCTCTTTTGACTGATTTTAGCTTGAAGTCTATTTTGTTAGATATTAGGATAGCTACACTTGCTTGTTTCTTAGGTCCATTTGATTGGTATATTTTTTCCAACCCTTTACTCTTAGACAGTGTCTCTCTTTGAGGTTGAGGTGTGTTTCTTGTATGCAGAAAAAGGATGGATTCTGTTTTCATATCCAATCTGTTAGCCTGTGCCTTTTTATAGGTGAGTTGAGTCCATTTACATTAAGGGATATTAATGACCTGTTATTTCTATCTCCCATTAATTTAGTTTTCATTGTTTGTGATGTTAATTTGTGCATTTACCCCTTCTTTGGGATTTCCTGCTATGAAGCCATCAATTGTCTGTGTTTTTGTTGGTATAGCCAACTTCCTTGGGTTAGAGTTTTCCTTCTAGCATTTTGTGTAGGGCTGGGTTTGTGGCTAGATATTGGTTAAATCTGGTTTTGTCGTGGCATATCTTATTTTATTCTTCTATGGTGATTAAAAATTTTGCTAGGTAAAGTAGTCTGGCCTGGTATCCATGGTCTCCTAATGTCTACATAACACTTGACCATGATTTTCTGGCTTTTATTGTCTCCAATGAAAAATCTGGTGTAATTCTGATAGGTCCACCTTTATATATTACTTGGCCTTTTTCATTTGCAGCTCTTAATATTCTTTCTTTACTCTGTATGTTTAGTGTTATAGTTATTATGAGGCATGGGGACTTGGTATTTTTTTTTTTGATCCAGTCTATTTGGTGTTCTGTAAGCTTCTCATATTTTCTTCATAGGCATATCTTTCTTTAGGTAGGAAAAGTTTTCTTCTATGATTTTGTTAAATATATTTTCTGTGCTTTTGAGTTGAACTTCTACTTCTTCCATACCTATTATTCTTAGGTTTGGTCTTTTCATGGTGTTCCATATTTTCTGGATATTTTAGGTTAGCTTTTGTTAGATTTAATGTTTTCTTTGACTGATGAGTCTATTTCCTCTATTGTATCTTCAGTGAGATTCTCTCTTCCATCTCTTGTATTCTGCTGCTCCTGCTTGTGTTTTTGGTTCCTGATAACATTCTCATGATTTTTGCTTCTATAATTCCCTCGGCTTATGCTTTCTTTATTGTCTCTATTTCAGTTTCCAAGTCTTGATTAGTTTCTTTCATATGTTTGATTGCTTTTTCTTTGTTTTCTTTAAGGGATTTGCTGATGCTTTCAATTTTTTTTTTATTTTTTATTTTCCTCTATTTCTTTGAGAGAATTTCTCATTTCCTCTTTAAGAATTTCAAACATTCTCCTGAATTTATTTTTAGGTTATTTTTTCCTGTTTCATCTATATTTGGTTGTTCAGGTCTTGCTGTTGTAGGGTTTTCAGGTTTTACTGGTTTTGTGTTGCTCTTTGAGGTGTTACATGTGTTCTTACCTTTTCTACGCATCTTTTCCTCTAATAGGTGTGACTGGGGTTGCCTGTGATTCTGTTTATTAATCTTCTAGGTGCCAGTGAATCCAAAGCTCAGATGGTTGTTCATAGTACAGTCAATGCCATGGTTCTAGTTACCCCTTAGTCACTCCATGTTCTTGGAGATTGCTCAGTGCTCCCGGGCTTTGCTCCACTCCAAGGAGTGTCTCAAGCCCGTTTTAGCCTAGGTTGTTGGCTCAGACCTGTTTCTCTAAATGCCCCTGGTCTAGTCCATTCCTGCAGAGGTCTCTAACTTGGGATTGGTCCTGTAAAGGACTTTGGCTCTGGTCTCCTCTCTTGTGGTTCCCAGGTTTGGGTATTCCCAGACCTGTATAGGACCTGGCTCAGGCTTACTCCCTCAGAGGTCCCGGACTCACACTTGGACTGGAAGAGGTTTCTGGTTCCTGCCTATTGCCTTGGAGGTCCCAGATTCATGCCTAGACCCGCAAATGTCCTGGCTCAGGCCTAGTTCCTGGGAGATTCTAGACTCCTGCCCAGACCCATAGGGATCCTGTCTGAGGTCTACTCTCTTGAAGGTCCCAGATTCAAGGCTGGACCTTCAGCAGTCTCTGTCTCTGGTTCACTTGCTCAGCAGTTGCTCCCTGTACCTGTTCCTATGGAGTTCTTGTCTCAGGTCTGCTCACCCCTAGGTCATTGGGTGCCTTTCTCCCCTAGGCAATAGCTAAGAGGGAAAAGGAATAAGGGTCCTGGAATGTGTGACATATATTTTGGAAGCACGGCTATTAAGCAGCACTGTGTCCTTGAGAGAGAATATGTTGGCCCAGTAAACAGAGTGTGAGAGTGTGGAAGTGCCATCTGTCGTCATCACTTCCAATTGTGAGCATCCTGGAAGGTTAGGTATATAAAGTATTTGATAGTAATGGCAGACTGTTATCCGAAAGCTTTGCCAATTTATATTCTCCCCCTCCCCCTCAGTTGTGCTGCATGTTTCTGATATGCCTTTGTTTCAAACTCACATTTGCCATTGTTCAGCTCCTCAAATTTTACTTTTGGCAGGAAAGTCAAAGTCACAACTCACAAAATGCCTGGGCTTCCAAAGGCACCATGAGGTCTGAGTCTTTTTCTCTCCAGTAGTGGAAAAGAAGAAAAGTACAGGTCAGCTAGTCAGAGTGACAGCTGGATGGAGTTGAACTGTGGTGGTGGAATAACTTGAACCTTTTGTTAGTTCTGCTTTGAGATTTCAGTGATACTCTGGGAACAGTTGCTCATTCTGACTTTGGGCCTGCTCTCTTTATGCCAAGTGGTGAGACCCAGTATTTTCCTTACTCACTAGAATTTGAACGCTTATTACATCATTGTGTGTGTATGTGTGTGTGTGTGTGTGTGTGTGTGTGTGTGTGTGTGTGTGTGTGATGGGATAACAGTGTTAAAGAAACCTTTGACTATTTGGGCAAATAGAACAGCCATTTTTGGAAGAAAGATACAGATAGTTCAATGCGAAGTTGCAGAAGTTTATTTTTACATAGCTGTTTGAACAGGGTTCATTTCACCTTTTTTTTTTTGTGGTTGTTGTTTTTTTTTTTTTTTTCTCCAGAGATACATACAAGAAAGGAACACTTTTCCCACAGAGAAGTTTGGTGGTGGTGATCTGATGGAGGAAGGTCATTGGCTAATAAAGAAACTGCCTTAGCCCATTTGATAGGCCAGCCTTTAGGTGGGTGGAGAAAACAGAACAGAATCCTGGGAGGAAGAGGAAGTGAGCTCAGATGCCATGCAGCTCTCTCCAGGGCAGACGCCATGCAGCCAGCCATCAGGTCAGACATGCTGAATCTTTCCTGGTAAGCGCACCTTATGGTGCTACATAGATTATTAGAAATGGGTTAGATCAATATGTAAGAGTTAGCCAATAAGAGGCTGGAACTAATGGGCCAAGTAGTGTTTAAAAGAATACAGTTTCAGTGTAATTATTTCGGAAAGAGCTAGCCGGACCATGGGAAGAAGCCCGCCTCACCTACTACAACAGTGATCTATGGAAGACCTTACAGTTTATGGTGTTACAAGGATTTCACGAGTAACAGTCTTCATATAGGTGGTTACTGGGTATGTTTTCTCACCATCAGGACATACACCCTTAGCTGAAACAACTTCTGCTTTCACTTGTAGGAAAGTTTTTGCTACAGAAAGAAAAGCAGATCTGTTAGCTCATGAACTCCACACAGCTTCATCCCCACCCCTCCCCAGTTTTAACATACTGTGATTCCATTTCCTTCACTCAAGGTACCGTAGCTGTTTGAACTCCCTTCCCTTAGTTTCGGCTCTTTCTGTCCTCTCATATCCTGTCAACTTGGTATCTGGTCAGTATTACATGCATTTTCCCCTTTTCTTTTATTTATTTATTTTTGAATACTCTGATAGATCCTGACCTTCACCACTCTCTGACCTTCGTGAGCAGGGAGGAAATGTTCCCACTTACCAGAGCCTTGGATTTCCCAGAAAAAGTTGTTTGTGGCACATATGCAAGCTGTATATGTTGCATGAGCACTGAGGTACTTGATGTTTGCATTGTCCTCAGTGCTGACTTTGACCTGAAGCAAAGCGAGTGGGGGAAGAGTTAAAGAGTATCAATACAGAGACAGCAACCTGGGGTTGACCATGAAACAACATAAGCAATTCCCAGGGCAGTATATGCTTGGACTACCAAGTAGTTCCTTTTAACTGTCAGGATATACCCGATGCTTAGCAAGTTTTTTGTTATTTATGAGTCAAATTCAACTTTAGCTCCTATTGAGTCTAATAAGGAAAAACTGGTGTTTTCTCTGGCATAGGGAATGGCTGGAGTTTAAAAGTGCTTTGACAAGTTGTCCTATATCTTGGTGACTGTGTCCTTTGCTTTACAGAATCTTTTCATTTTCAGGAGGTCCCATTTATTGTTTCTCTCAGTGTCTGGGCTAACTGGGGTTATATTTAGGAAGTGGTCTCCTGTGGCAAGGCATTCAGGTGTACTTCCCACTTTCTCTGTATGAGGTTCAGTGTGGTTGACTTTATGTTAAAGTCTTTGATCCATTTGGACTTGAGCTTTTGCATAGTGATAGATATGGATCTATTTTCATTCTTCTCTATGTTGATATCCAGTTATCATATGTACTCACTCAAAACTGGCTTTTAGACATAAAGCAAAGAAAACCAGCCTAGAATTCACAATCTCAGAGAATCTAGACAACAAAGAGGACTCTAAGAGAGGCATACATGTACCTAATCTACATGGGATGTAGAAAAAACAAGATCTCCTGAGTAAAATGGGAGCAAGAGTACCATGAGAAAGAGTTGGAGGGAAGAGAGGGGAAGGGAGGGAAGCAGAGAAAAATGTAGAGCTCAATAAAAATCAATAGAAGAAAACTTTAAAAAAACAAACAAGTTATCACTTATTACATTTCCCATATAAGAGAGTAAAACTGCGTGCACGCGCGCGCGCGTGTGTGTGTGTGTGTGTGTGTGTGTGTGTGTGTGGTGTTTGAGTGCATGTGTCTGGGTATGTTTGACTCAGCAGCTGGTTTAGTGTTGGATTACTAAACCCTTTATTTTAGAAATGTGAGGGTTGAAGAATATTGCTGCATCATATGTAGGGCATTGGTTCCCTTGCACTTGCTCCGAGGCTGACGATCTCTAAATTAGAGTCAAAGAGAGTGAATGGTGCAAAGCTCTCCAGAAGCAAGAAGGGTTAAAGCAGGAAGCACAGGCTGTCTACTCTGGTGTGGTGATGTGACTATGACAAAGACTGGCAAGCAAATGGAGTCCATAACCCCCGCTCTCTGACTTTTGTGTTCTGGCTTTGTGACAGAGTTCCTGTCACACTGATTTTTCTTTCTGTCACTGGAAGATGAAAGTACCAATACCTGGATCCCTTGCCTGAGATCATGAAACTTTGTACTTTCTGAGTGAAAGATACCGTTTTTGGCTTAAAGTAACATGTTTATTGCACAAAGAGAAACTGTGCCAGCTAAAAAATCCTTGTCTTACTGTTATTTAGATTTTTTTCTTTCAGCCAAAAGATATAAAACTTTTAATCAATGGTCATATAAAATGAATAACTTCTTGTACTTGACTTAATCCATCTGCTGTGCTCAAAACTAAGTAGAGACAATCAGCATATCTGCCCAATTCCAGATCAAATAGCATTTTTAGCATTTATTTTTAGTCTGGGTAAACACCAGGTACTTTTACCCTGTATTTCTAATATGGCTTTTGGTATAATTAAAAAATTCCCTTTTTTTATAATGATTTTTTATTTTAATTTTTAAAAAAGTTTACATATATATATATATTGTGGTTTATGTGTGTGTGTGAGCATGTGTGCATGTGTGTGTGTCCAGTGTCCACAAACACCAGAAGATGCCCTAAAACAAGACCCATCTGGGATCCTCCAAAAAAGCAGCAAGTGCTCTTAACCACTGAACCATATCCCCTGCCCTTGAACTTTCATTTTGTTTGAACTTTTTTCAAAAAGACCAAGGAGAATGTTAAGGAATTGTTTAGGATAATGAGAAGGAAGTGAACAATTTGGAACAATTGAAGGAAAAAGTAGACCCAAGAATGAAGGTGGAGACATTGTGTGTCTGTGC
>NC_022036.1:5130102-5133937 GCF_000317375.1 Microtus ochrogaster
TGAAACTCCTTTACTATATAATACTTTTTTGTGGTAACTCTCAATTATTCACTTACCGCCATACATTTATTTTCATTGTTTGTAATTGTGAGTTTCACTTCAAATTGATTTGCATTTTTCATTGGAGAAATTTTCATGTTTAGTGAAAGTAGATTGCGCCTGTCAGAGCAGAAAATGTAGAAACAAAGAATCACATTAAAGTCCAATACTCTGGTGTCCTTTTATGGACAGGCAGAGAGAGCCTGCAGGACAAACTGCTTAGGAGACGCCTGTAAAGCTTAACACTTTACTCTGGAAGGCTTCTCTGTATCTGACTTTTCTCAAAGTATTCCATGTTTCTAGCCAACACACATATCTAACAGGATGCGGTGAATGAAGGCCAGAATAAAAAAACAAGTCACAGTCCTTGACACCCTCTTGAATTGGAGGCCGGGGCTGGCAAAGCTTCTTTCTCTTTGTCTGTTCTTAATCGTCATTCCATGGTGGAAATTTACAATTTCACAGTCTATTTCAGTGTATTTATCTTTCTCTTTTCTTTATACAGTGGTCTAAACCTCTTCAAATCTCTCCCCCTTCCAAAAGTTGAAGTTGCAGAAGAGTTTAAAACTTTCTGGGTCTCATTATTTAATCATGTAGATCAACCCAGCGTCATAGTAACAAATGATCCACCTGACCATTTTCTGTCTGCTTGCTCCCCCTAGGCCTTAAGTAGGGAAAACATAAAGTTCTAGTTGACAAAAGTTCAATTCTCAACTCAAATTAAATTCTCTTGGCCTCATGTCCTATGTTGCCCAGTCCTCTGCCTCTCTTACAGAAGTTTTCTCCCTTTGCAGGTAAATATCCCCATCTAAACCTCTATGGATTCATTACCATGGTAGAGTCTCCTTTTACATATGATTCTCTGTACTGTTAATGGATTCTGATTTCTTCCTGTAACTAAAGTTTTTCCTCTTGTCAAAAGATTAGGAGCCTTTGTATACCATTTTCTCCTATAAAAATAGGAATCTGGTACTTAGATAATAGATTAACCACACAAAGAACCTTGTGTAACAATTATAGAAAGTATATAACAGGCATGGAATGGGAAATACAATCAAGTTTGTGCATTTTTTTTAAACAAACCTTCTTCAGTTGTGGTTAACAGAGCCCTGCATATTGGAGTTGATGAACAATGTTGGCTTCTGCCATGCAATTTAGATGATTGTTTTGTGGATTATTGATTAGTTTGGTTTTTGTTGTTATTTTAGTCAAGACATCCACTCTGTCACCAGGGGAGTCTTGAAAGTGCATTCCTTTGCATCTGTACAGCAAGTTTAAAATTAAAGGTGAATTATATCTTATCCATAGCTTATCCCCAAAATGTAGGCAAGGCTCACCTCTCTGCCCATACTTCTCATTTTGATGAAATTCATGAGGCTATAAACTGAGACAGATAAATAATTTTAAACAGAAATGTTTTTCTTCTAGTTATTTGGTATCAGGAATAGGCTTGAGGTGTTACTTGTTTCCTCAGAGTTTAGAAAAGTGAAACTCAGCCACAAATAGTGAGTGAGAATCCAATATGTGTCCCAACCAAGTAGGAACATAGCTCTAGGTTGTATAGAAAAAGGGGTGCCTTACCAATCATGTTGACCATGGGCAGTCTCCAGAATTAAGCACACAATCAGGAGACACATAACAGCTCCAGGCTGGTAGAGAACTTGAAGAGAAGGCATGCTGCAAGAGTTGACACTCCCGAGTCTTGACCATCTGGAGCCTAGATCTCTCCTTTTATTTACAGCAGACAATGAAGCAAATGGGCAGCTCCACCCAGCTAAATTTGTCATATGTCGGGATCCCTTCCATTGTGACCTTGTTTATTCTTCTGTAGCAAAGGTCAGTATTCAGCTGGAACTTCAAATTAGATATTTTTCTTTTTTCTTTTTTGTCAGTATGAGATCAGTATGTTCTTAGATTATTAGGATGGATACAGTTCCAATTTTTTCTAAGCAAAATCAGTTCTCTTTTTTTGTCCTTTGCTTTCTTACCTGCTCTTGCTGTGGAAATATTTAAATGCTAATTACTTCTTTCTGTCTTCTGGGACCATTGAACCTCATCTCCCTGGTCTCTCAGAGGACCCCAACTAAAGAGTTTTTTATAGTCGAGCCATGACTCAAAATTTTATTATTATTCATCTCCCCATATTTGTGTTTTTAGGTACAAAAAGTCTTCTGTAGAAAATGATATTTTTCCTTTCATACAAAGAAAGTTTCTTGAAAATTCAAGGCATATATTCATAAAGAAGGCACGTGTAAAAAGAGGGTGCAATTGTATTTAATATAATTTTAACCATGTCATCAGAGAAGAAAAATTGGAACAGATTAACTCCTTGTGTATTGGTTCTTCCAGAAGCCTTTGGTTCACACTGGAAGAACTCTGGAAAGCCAGAGCATGGTTCTGCCCAGCGTTGTCCTGTACCCCATTTTCTCTCCTTCCTAAAATACCATTAGATTACATTCCTGAAGTTAGCCACCATGGTCTATTCCCTTAGGCTGTTTACCAAGGTCTAGTTATCAAAGTATTGATGTCCAGCAATCAAAAGTCTCCTTTGCCTCACCTAATAACATGACCAATTAAAATTAAACACTTCATCCTAATATGGGGTTTATCCTGGTGCCTGTATAAGCTGCCATTTTGCTATATGCCACATTTGTCTCCTCTCTATCCAGAAGCAGTCTTTGTCCCTTTAGGACAAATGTCTCTGCCCCTTATCCTTGTTCCTTTCCACTACTTCCTTGTCCCCTATCTCCTGTGTTTGTCTCTTTTTTCCTTCCTGTCTCTCTAGGGCAAATAAATCTCCTTTGTGCTGAGAACTTGATCTTGGAGGTCTTGAGCCAATACATTTCCTTTCACACATTGAATGTGTAGGAATTATAATCCAGAAACTTCCAGGCAAAGTCTTATCATCCTTGCTTTTGGCTTCTCTAACTTTAGTTACTCTTCAGCCTGTTTTGTCCACATGTTGGGAGCTCAGGTGTGGAGAGAGATGCCAGACTCCAGTTTTCAAAGGGAATTAGTGCTTATCTCCACTGAACCGAAAGATAATAAGTAAGCTGAAGAAACTCTTGGAGAGTTAAAGTAACTAGAGGACCCATGGCTTTTCTCACCTACAATTGAAATAGGAGAATCTTGGTACCCTGTGTTAGATGGCAAGGTTTTGTTCGAGAGTGGATGGGTAGAGATCGCTCAGAATTCAGAGAGTCTTCTATTCCAGCATTCTTCTTGAAATAGAGTATGGTGATATTTCATTTGTATTTTAATAAATAAAGCTTGCCTGAAGAACAGAATGCAAAACAGCCACACTAGTCAGACCTACAGGCCAGGCAGTGGTGGCAAGGATCTTTAATCCCAGCAGCCACACTAGTTAGTCATAGAGGCCAGGCAGTGGTGGTGCACACCTTTAATCCTAGCACTAGAGAGAAATATAAGGTGGGATGAGACAGTAACTCACTCTTTTTATATCTGAAGATTTCATGGAGGTAAGAGCCTTGTAGTGACTTGACTGCTTTGCTTCTTTGATCTTTAGACTGAACCCAAATATTTGTCTCTGGATTTTATTATTCACACTGTATTTGACATCAACTCATGAAAAAGCTATTTGTCTGTGGCTTTAGCCGTGGGCACAGGCTAGAGATGTATGTGATGTTCCCACCAGAGCTGTATGTGGAGCTCCAGCCTCACTGGGCTAGGCTTTCTTTTGTTTGTTCTCCCCAACCCTCTGTTGTAGCTGTTCTGAACCAATCTCCAGCTGCCATCTAAACTCCAGAAAATACCACAATGCCACATGACTTTCTGA
>NC_022036.1:5134742-5137470 GCF_000317375.1 Microtus ochrogaster
AAAGAAAAGAAAGAAAAATAAAGAAAAGACAAGAATAGAGAGGAACAGTCTAAGGTTTTCAGACAACCAACCTTAATATATCCACTAACCTTACAGGAATTGCAAAATAGCAGAGGCTTTGTTACAGCTAACTAGACTCTTGCACCAACGTTAGATTTAAGGAGATTCAAGGAAGCAATCATTTCATCTGGCATGCATTCACCTTTTGTGAAGTAAATGTTAAATTTGTGGTCTGTTTGTAATTGAATTATCCCTACAGACTGGATAGAATTTGGTAAAAGTGTTTTAGAACAAGGTCCACATGGAGTATCTGTTTCAGAGAAGAGGCTAAGATTATTGAACAACAGAGTAAAGCTAGAGGTAAGGAACTCTCCCAAGAACAAATTCTTGGAGGAGACTATGCTATATAGAAAGACAAGCTGTATATGAAAGCCACACCCTGGATTTAAGCTGCACAGTAGCCTTGAATGTTTGGGACAGAATTGGAGAAATAGGAAAGAGTGAGCCATTTACTAGAATTATACATGGTTTAAAGGAAGCCTTTATGGATTTCATACTAAGATTGACTTCAACAGGAAATAGAATAATACCAAATGCAGAAGCTAGATAACTAATAATTGAATATCTATCTTTTTAAAGTGCCAATACTCTATGCAAAAGGATAATTAGGTCATCAATGGCAAGGCCAGCAGTTTTGAAGGAATGAATTCCAGTTACAATTAGTATTGAATCTCATGACCATGATGATATGTGGATAGGAAAGGTGATTTCTAGATGTTTGAAGAAAAATCAAAATGTCAAATGTTATAATTGTGGCAAACAAGTTTACCTTAAAAGGGATTGTAGACAGCATTCCTGGAAATGATGTTTTTTTTTAAAAGAATAATCTATTCAGATCTCCTCTCCCTTATAGATTATGTGGAAAGTGTGGCAAAGCAGACATTAGACTAATGAATGTAGGCCAATGAGGACTATTCAAGATCATCTTTGGCATCAGGAACTCCATGAGGAGCCTCTCTCAGGCCCCTATGTCAAATCAGATTCTATCATTTCCTGCCATTGTAGAGGAAACTTCTTTTCAGAGCAATTAAAAAGACTAATACCTATTATAAGAAACTATACTGCTCTGGATAATCAGATAGCTATGGAAGAGAGAACAAAAAAATTCAGGAGAAACCATAAAGCTAGTATTTTGGCAATCTTATATAAATGAACAAATACTAAAATTAAATTTACAAAAAATGACATTGTCATTGAAGGTCTGGTAGGTATGATGTAACAATAATTTCATCAGAATCTTGGCAACCAAATTGGCCTTTTCATTATGTAAATATCCAGTTTTTGGGGATTGGAACTTTATCGCAGGTAAAGCAGAGTGTGAGATGGGTCAAATAGAGTCAGAAAGACAGAGTGGAATATTAAAACCATATGTGGCTAACATAGCAATAAATTTGTGGGGATATGATTTGTTACAACAATAGAATACTTAGATTAACATTCTCCCACTCTTAGAAACATATCATAAATTAATGTATGTTTCTGGGGAAAATATTACAAGATAATATTAAGGACAGTCACTGAACATTCAGGTTGTACAAGAACAGGGCATAGTAGTTCCTGATATTTCAAAGGCACCAATAGCTTTACCTTTTAAAAGTTTGACAGACAAACCTCTATGGGTTAAGCAATGACGTTTAACAACAGAGAAACTGCAGGCTTTAGAACAACTGGTACAAGAGCAGCTAGATGCTCAGCATATTGAAGAACCAACCAGCCCTTGAAATTCTCCTGTATTTGTTGTTAAAAAAGAAAACTGGAAAATGGAGAATAGTAACAGATCTAAGAGCTGTTAATAAGGTTATTAAAACAGTGTATTTTCTACAGTCTGTCATTCCTTTACCTTGTATAAAAGGATGGCCTCTTATGATTTAAAAGATTATATCTTCACTATACCTTTTATAGGAAAATGATAGAGAAAAATTTGTCTTCACAGTGCCTACTTATAATAATTCTCAGTCTGCTGAAAGATAACTGTGAAAGATTCTCCCACAGGGAATGATAAATAGCCGCACCCTATGCCAATATTTTGTAAGCAGCCAGTGGAAAGCAATTTTCTGAATCTATAGTTTATCATTATGTGGATGACATTTTACTATCTGATTCAAATGTGGATACTTTAGAAAGAATGCCTGAAGAAATAAAGAAAACTTTGCCTTCTTGGGGATTATAAATTGTTCCTGGAAAAAATGCAAAGAGGAGATCCTATTAATTAAGTAATAAAATGGATTTACAAAAAGTTAGACCCCAAAAGGTGCAAATTATGAGAGATTGATTGCAGACTTTTAATGACTTCCAAAGATTGCTAGGAGACATTTCCTATTTAGGCACACTATTGGAAAAGGTCCTGATGTCCTGATTAATTTAAACAAAACCTTAGATGATGACAAAGACTTAAATAGTCCAAGGAAGTTGTCAATGAATCTGAGAGAGTATTGCTTTGATTGAAGGGAAATTATAGAAGGCACATGTGGATTGTATAGATCCAAATCTTAATGGTGTTCAGGTTATATTATCCTCCAAACATTCCCCTACAGGACTTTTAATGCAGAAGGAAGGTATTATCTAAGAATGGATATTTTCTCATAAAAACGGAATAAAAAATTAAGAACTTACATGGAAAGGGCCTCTGAGTTAGTTCTAAAAGGAAAATTGAGACTTTGTCAGTTAG
>NC_022036.1:5150269-5151424 GCF_000317375.1 Microtus ochrogaster
TCTGTTAGCTTTGGTGCCTGTCCTGGCACTACCTCTTGTAGACCAGGCTGGCCTCGAACTCCCAGAGATCCTCCTGTCTCTGCCTCCCGAGTGCTGGGATTAAAGACGTGCGCCACCACCGCCCGGCTTGAATCTTCTTTTTAAAAGTAACTACTAGTATTAAATGTTTTACATTGGAATGGACTTGTGTATTGTATACAAATTTTATTTATTGAGACGAATTTTGTTTGAATATACTGTACATACATTTCTACACTTTTCAAGGTATTGTACTTATGATTTTATTTAACCAATATAGTGCAAATTTCTAGTTCTTGAAAATTATTATTATCAACTGTTTAGGATAATAAGGAAATGCAGGTTAGTAGTTAACCACCTATTATAATAAAAACTTTTAGCCACATTTGGTATGTTTTCAAGGTCAAACAAAGGAAATTTTAAACAGACAGGTCATCTTCAAACACTTCAGAGATCTGAAGAAAAGGGCATTTTAATGACAATGGTTCTTTTTTCTTTTTTTATGACAATAAGATATGTCTGTTCCTGGCAGCACTAATCTACTTCAGAAAAGATGAAGAGCATCAAAGAAATTTCACATGGAGATTGCTTCCTTATGGCAAAAGTAAGCCACTGGGCAAGACAGTATCCTTGCCTCAACTGCTGACAGTATACTGTCTTAAAGAGACAAGCAGACACAAAAGAGAGTGAATGTGAAACCTTTTCTAGACAAGGTGAGACAGTCCTTTAAAAACCCTGCTTCACAGAAAAGTTTTTCAGATACTCTAGGCATGTAGGATAGAGATGGATGCTCCAAGAAACTCTGGATGATTGTCTAGAAAACCAGCTGTTTCTGTCATTTTCCACATTTTTGGAAATCACTTGCTTGCACTTCTTGATTACTCAATTAATGCTATTTCCTTCTTGGGTCCCTGAGGAAGTTAAAGATTAGTTATATTTATAATTATAGTTTTTCTTGTTTAACTGATGCAGAAAGGAAGTTATGATAGAAAGAAAATTAGGTACAACACTTTGGACTTACCAAGATAGATATGGAGTATTTTTTTCTGAATTTATCAAATGTAAATGGACTAGACATTGTTGATGTATTTATTGTCTGTATATATTGTATATATGTACTTATTGTATATAGTTTTT
>NC_022036.1:5152330-5160482 GCF_000317375.1 Microtus ochrogaster
TTCTCTAGGATCACGAATAGTAGGCTCAATGTCCTTTATTTATGGCTAGAAACCAAATATGAGTAAGTACATACCATATTCATCTTTTTGGGTCTGCGTTACCTCACTCAGGATAGCGTTTTCTATTTCCATCCATTTGCTTGCAAAATTCAAGATGTCATTGTTTTTTACCACTGAGTAGTACTCTAATGTGTATATATTCCACGCTTTCTTTATCCATTCTTCCATTGAGGGGCATCTAGGTTGTTTCCAGGTTCTGGCTATTACAAATAATTCTACCATGAACATAGCCTTCTATTTTATTTTAGACAATAAATGGGAAATGTAGTGATGTTTCATTTGTATTTTAATAAATAAAACTGTCTGAAGAACAGAGTGTAAAACAGCCACACTAGTCAGCCCTACAGACCAGGCAGTGGTGGTACACACCTTTAATCCCAGCAGCCACAGTTAGCCATAGAGGCTGGGCAGTGGTGGTGCATGCTTTTCATCCCAGTACTTGAGAGGAATATAAGGTGGGATAAGACAGTAACTCACTCTCTTTCTGTCTGAAGATTTCATGGAGGTAAGAGTTCTCTAATGACTTGGCTGCTTTGCTTCTTTGATCTTTAGGTTGTTCCCCAATATCTGTCTCTGGGTTTTTATTATTCATCCTGCAATAAAGTGCTGAGGTGACAGGATCTAGAAATTAAGATGGCATCTGCTCATTATCTTTTTTATTTTATCAGTGTTGCCTATGAATTGGAAAGGGCTACTCTCAAAGACCAGATGCCCTGCAATCCTATTTTTAAAATATGAACTCATTAAATAAACTTCACTTACATTTATTACTTAAGAAATTTTTGAGTCTTCTTTATCTTTTGTTGAACTTGGCTGCTTGTCAAACTTGTTTAAGTTTTCAAAGATTTTTTTTATTTTATTGATTCCTTGTAATTGTAAAAGTTTCTACTCCATTAAGTTCAGTAAAATGGGAAAAAGAAAAACAACCTGGACCAACAGGTCGTTCTTCAGTGGCAGGGTCCTGGGAAAAAGGACCAGGAGATCAAAAGATAAAGTAGATTGAAGACAGCGATAATAAGAAAGTTGGGATCAGGATGTCTTGTAAAAGCTATGTCTTATACCAAGCAATCTTATTAAGAAGTAAACCGTCTTAGACAGTATGTATGGGAGGAGAAATGGGAAGAAGTCAGCATGAAGCTGATCAAATAATGGTGCAAATGGGAACACAGGGTATCTCAAGAGCATCACAGACTGAGCACACAGCAGTGAGACTGATAAACATAGCCCCCTACATTGGGTAGAGTTGGGTTCTTAGGATCTTTATGTATTCATCAGGGTCTCAGAGAAAAATTCCCAAAGCCCTGGCCCCAGGTCATTATTTGGCTCTGCCAAGCATATTCCTGATTTAGGAAAGGATTTGTATTCCTTTTCTATACCTCAAGACCTCAGGGTAAGCCTCAGTTGATCAGGACAGCTTTTAACAGAGGATAACAGAAGGTAACTGAGGAGGGGAAACATAATCATATAATGTTACAACTATGGAAACCTGGGCATACCATTTAAACTCAGGAACTATTTTTCATCAAAGAATTATAATAGTTTAGCCTCTAAATGTATCTGTGCAGGAGGAGGGAAGGATTATTGGGAGAGATGGTTAATATTAATGACCATTTTATGGGTAGTAAAGAAACAGTAGAGTAGAAGATCCCTAAAATATATACAAAAATTAAGGCAGTACAAATGAAACCACCAATTAATGGGGAGACAGAACCCCAAATGGCCATCTATTTTTTTTCCCAAATAAACCTTCCAGGACTAGGATTGGATTACAGGTGATTGAATTATTGGCCCACGTTATTCCAACAAAACTCCCCAAACAACCCAGGTACTTGCTGAGACTGTAAGTTGTTTTACACAATTTGACAGCAAAGCCCCATTGCTAAAGACAACCCATATACACTCATTTATAGTGAAGAAATAGAGCTAGTGTCTACACAGAAACTTCATCACTACATACTAGTGCCTTTGCTACAGGAAGTTACTCTACAGGCAACCAAAGGAGAAAGTAAACACCAATCTAATCACAAACCATTTGTTTCATAATGGCATCCAGCAGACCAAATATGTTAGTTTATTGGTGACGCAAAAAAACTGTGGGAGTACCCAGCCAATATCTGGTTTGACTTATGTCCCACTTCACCAGATGGAACCCATTCCCGACACTGCTTAAGTGACAAAAAATCTGAGGCCAGATAGTTCAGGGACCTGGGGTAAAACCAAGAAGGATGTTCTAAAAAACAGAAAATAAAGCAAAATAATATATAATGTGCCAATAAAATGACTGTTCTGTTACACTCATTTATCATCCACAATCAGAGAAGCTTACTCCTGCAGCATATGGGAACAGAAACAGAGACCTACAGCCAAAATTCAAGGAGTGAGAGAGCTTCGAATTATTCAGGCCTAAATTGGTTATCACCACCAAATCTTTTCCATGAGAGCTCAGGAAACTCTTCAGAAGAGAAGGCAGAAAGAGTGTAAGAGCTGAAGGGATGGAAGACACCAAAAAATTTAAGAGCCTCTAAATCAATAAGTGGTCTTAATCTCTGAGCAAACTTTCCATCTCCATCCTTTTGTTTTCTAATGAGACAAAAAGGGAGTTGATCCAGTGGGAGGGGAAGAAGGAGGAAGTATGAAGAGAAGAGGGAAACCACAATTAAGATATAATAAGTAAAGAAAAAAATCTATTTTCAATAAAATAAAAAACAATAAAAAATAGAAACATCAAAGAACAGAAACAGATTTTCAAGCTGATGGCTCAGCTGTACCAGAAAACAGAACTCTGTCTTTTCTCTTTTACTCAGCAATACTTCCGGGATAGACATGGGCTTTATCTCATTCATGCATCCATGAACATGATGAGGGACAACAGTTTATACTGTTGTAGAGATTTGTATTATAATACACAACACACACTTTATAATACAGTGTAGGGTTTTCATCTCTTGTATTGTGTTCTTTCCCTTTTGGGTGCTCCTGAGAGTCTTTCGGGAGGCTCCTCTCCACATTGTAGACCATGGTTCTTGTTAGCATTCAGGCAATTTTGTTGGCCTGCTCCCAGAGTCCTAACAACACATAATCTACCTCAGCCACTAAGAGCACTCCCTGTGTGCATACAGTTGTTAGTATTCCGGAATTTACATTGACTAGCTCTCAAGGTCCTGACAGCATATGTCATCAGCTACAGCCACTACATAGAGCCACTCCCTCAGCTCATGTGCTACATCCCCCTATAAAAAGCAAGCCCTTTTTACTACTTCCTCTCTATCTCTGTCTGTCTGTCTGTCTGTCTGTCTGTCTGTCTGTCTCTCTCTCTCTCTCTCTCTCTCTCTGTCTGCTTTCAACCCCCAGGCTGCTCCTGTGGTCTCTTTTCTCCCCATGCCCAAATAAAGCTCTCACGTGAGTTCTGTTGTATGGTGTGACTTCCCTTCCCTCCACTTCTAAATGGCAACAGTCCTACCTGACAAATTCATAGAAATGACAACGATGCTAGTAAATATGATTTGCTGTGCATTGATCAGATCATTTAAAATAAATAACAATGCATGGTTTTCAGAAGTAAACATGTTCTGAATGCACTATAAGAGAGGTGATATTTATCTTCCTGCTTCGTTGATTTTCATTTGCAGAATCTCAGATGGTGACAAAGTGGTCAGCACTACAGAAGCCAGCCTGGTGATGACAGGAGAGATTGAGTATGGGGTACCAACTACACCATGACAGATGTGCAGGGACAAATGTGTGCACTAGGGTATGAATGAAAAGCTCCAGAAGATGTGAGCAGGAAAGGTAATTTACCTCTTTTGAATGCAGGTATATAACTCAATTTGTGTTAATGCTACATGAACATACATTTTACTTTTCTTTGAAATAGATGTTGAACTTGGGTAGCATTCTCTCAGGGTCCTCTCTGAGTATTTAGTTTATGATTGAAGGAGTAAAACATAGTAGATTATTGATTTTCTTTTTTTGTGGGGATGTCAGGTTTGGGGGTGACCCTCCACTTGGTTCTGAAATTAATTCTAAATATCTTAATCCATGCAATCTCAAAGAATGCTCAGAATACCAGATGTCAACAGCTTCTTTTCAGTTACCTCATATTAGGGAGAAGGCCAACTGTATCAGTGTCCTAAGGGTTGGAGTGTTCAAATTTAAAAAAAACCCAAACTAAGTAGTAGAGCTCAGATAGAAGGTGCATTGTGCAGATAAAAATAACCATGACCAGCCTATGTACTCTTCTGTCTTTCCTTTTGGTTTTTATCTTTCTAAATGCAGCAGCTTTGGTGGGAATCTGTTAGATTCCCCTGCAGTATTGCTTTTTTTTAAAAAATACAGATTTTTTAAAAAAGCTTTTGTCACGCTTCTCTAAGCTTTGCATAATATTTTCTATGGAACTTGGTAGTTTGGAATGAGTCATGGAGTCCTTACTGAGTGGGAAAGAATGTCATTTCTACATTCTTCCATTTATATCTTGTGAGAACTAAACAGGAAAAATGTACCTTGAAGGTTAAGAATTCTGTCTACAGTTCCTGTTTGACCTATGTTTATTTGCTCCATCTGCAGCAGATGTGCTTGGCAGGAGGCATGTGGGCAGGAGGCATGCGGCAGGAGGTAGGTGGACAGGAAATACATCAGGATGTATGCTTATCTCTGATTGGATGTGCATATGTGGGGAGTACTCATACAAGAAGTACGTCAGGATATATGCTCAGCTCTGACTGAACCTGATGGGAAATATATTTCATTAGCTGAAATAGTTCTACAATATAATAAGGCAATGGACTTGCTTTATGTAGAATAAGGAGGTACCATATGACTTTAAGAAAAAATTGTTGTTTCTATATAAAGCACTCAGGAATCATTAGAGATAATCTGGTTGTACTAAAAAAATGCCAAAAAAAACCTGAGATAAAATAAATGACTGATCCCATTCTCATTTTCAGGATCCTCCTAGATAGTAACTCTGATGTCAGCCATCTCAGGGTCCTTGGCCCTTCTGTTTCTGCTAATTTCTCTTGGCTCTTGCATCATTAATGCTTCAACTAAATAATTTCTCTAAGGGTACTGTAAAACTGGGTTAATAGATCCCATTATAAATAGGTACATATCATAGAGTCAAGGATTTGACTCAGGATAAAACTCAAGGGGGTAATGCGAGACCAAAACAGGACAAATGGATCTTGCAGGTTAAGAGTTCTATTTGTAGTTAAGACTGAGTTCCCATTTGTCCTATGCTTGTTTGACACATCTGTACCAGATATGCATGATTGCATGCAGACTGGAGGTACATGGGCAGGAAATACATCAGGATATATGCTTGCTCCTGATTGGGTGCTGGGGGGAGGTACTCAGGCAGGAAGTAGGCCAGGATGTATGCTTGCCACTGATTGGACCTGATGGGAAATACGGTGACTTTGACCTTTGTGAGCCCCTGCAAAACGTGTCCTGGTCATTTACTGAGAACTCAGGAAAGGATCTGACCAGAGTCCATTTTCCTGGCCTGTGTTTAATTAAAGCTTACTTCAAATTTGGCTCAAAGATTATACTAGTGGTCTTTTTCTTAATTGGTGCAATTAACAATTTTTAAGGGTATTTTTAATTTAGGAAATTTACTTATCTATTGTAAAAAGCAAAATCTATTTATTTCAATGTGTATCCTTTTCTTAGCTTGTTCATGTTACAAAGTGTGTGTTAGTAATCTGGGGATATGAGGGCAGGAGAGAAAGCTCAGGGAACGTATAGGTCACTAAAAGAGATCTACAAGTACCTTAGCTATATGAGAAAACAAGAAACTAGAAGACACAGCAAACGTCACATATGGGAAACATTGATATAGTTTGACTTTATAATCATAATTCATCCAATAAAATTGGAAACATATTGTTGGTTCCTTTGTGCTAAAGATAGTACAATCAAAGGCAACTTCCGGAAACATTTATTTGGGCTTAGAGTTCTAGACAGAAGAGTCCACTATGGTGGGGAGGCTTGGCAGAAAGTGCCATCATAGTGACAAGAGCTGGAAGCTGAAAGATCACATCTTCAACCACACAGGAAGCACAAAGAGTGGACTGGAAGTGGGCAGAGGCTACAAACTCTCAAACTCCTCAGCGTGAATTTCCTCCAGCAAGGCCCAACCTCCCAAAGGTCCATAACCATTCCAAACAGCACCACCAACTAGGAACTGAGTGTTCCAATATACTGTTGCCTGTTGGCAGCATTTCTTATTCAACCTGCTGCATCTCTTTATTTTTATTTACTTAAGCCCTTGTAGCAGTAGTGAAAGGAAAGTTAAATTTCTTTTGTTTTGGGTCACAGGGTATTGGGGCAATTGCAATTCACATGGAACACAAAGAAGTGTAGCTGGTAGAGGGTCTTACATAGGCACTGAGTTGGGTGTTTCTGTTAAGTTACATAACAAAGGCACCTTCTCTGCCTCTCTGCCTCTGAATAGCAGACATGTTCTTGTGGTGCTGAAAAATTCTTGCATTGTTCAAGTCAGAGCACAAATCCTCAAAACTGGTGTCAAAACCTTGGCTTGCCAACCATCTAGGTGGTCCTAACTGGTATTTCAGCCTCTTTGCATGTCAGTGACCAAATTTTTCTGGGCAATCTTATGCTTCCCCTGTGAGTAAAATCTTGATCTCCTCTGGTGTGTGTGTGTGTGTGTGTGTGTGTGTGTGTGTGTGTGTGTGTGTGTGATTTACACTGTGTGCATGTGTGGGTGGGTGTGCTCACCTGTACATGTATTTTGGAGGCCAGAGGTAGATTATATTGTTAGAGTTCTGGGGAAGCTCCACTAAAGAGCACTATCCACGTATGCAATCAGCAAGAGTGTTTTTATTATTTCTGCATATTGGGGTGTTGCCACACACAGAAACAAGATGGTGAAAGACCCCGAGAGGGACATGTGGGCTCCTTTTAAACACAACGGAAGGGGAGATCCTAGGGCAGTTAGTTTATTTTAGATATGATTGGCTTAAGCAAGTGGCAATCATATTATTGCATTTCAATTGGCCAGGGCTAGTCAAGGGCTGATCATGGCTAATTTTTAATTTTTGGGAAGGCCTGAACATGACCTACACCTTATCCTTGAGCTTCTGACTATGACTCATCTCTAGCCTGGTACTACATTTGCCAAGCTTCCTCCTCATTGTTGGGGTGTTGGAGACTGTCCTTTGTGTCATGGCTCTTTCAGAAACTGCCTGCTCAGTCTGAGGAAATGGAAACTCAGGCTTGATCTCTGAGAGAAGACCAAGCAGCCTGTGTGGTCCTCTCAGTAAGGTGTCTTCCTCTATTGCTCTCTACCTTATTGATTGAACAAAGTTTGACCCTGAACCTAGAGCTCCCTGTTTCATCTAGACTGTCTGCCCACAAGAAATTGGACAGTCTTGTCCTTGAAAACTTTTCCCTCATTGCTTGGGCTGCAGACAGTGTTTCATAGGAATGACAAAGCTTCAAATCTAAGCCCACAAGCTAGTGCTGTAAATGAATGGAAGAAAGAAATACAGAGGAAGGACATAACTGCTCCTAGGAATGAGTGGTGGAGGAGAAGGTTTATTGCAGATAAAAGAGAGAACATGGCCAGAGGCAGGCACATCTGGGAGTCCAGAGTAAACATGACCCTTGGCTGGGCTGTGTCAAGAGAGGGGAGAGGAAAGAAGGGAGAGGGAAGAGCCAGCAGAGTAAAGGGTAGATGAAAGGGCCGGGTAACCAAAATGGCTGGATTATGAAGGGAAGGGCAAGTTGGGAAAGAACAGCCTGGCCCCTGGACTGCAGAAGGTTAGGGTAGGGGGCGGTATATGCCAGCCTTACCCTTTAATAGGTTGGTACTGAGGGATGTTGGGCAAACCTGCTTCCAGATCCAGTTACATAGGCACCCAGCCCTTCGTCCTGGGTTTGAGACCTAACAGTAAGCATCTTACTCACTATCTCCCCAGACCTGACTTATTTTTGGCATTTAAATGTTTGCCTTGCATGTAGCACAATTTTGCTTTTGAAAATTTTCCATTAATCAAAACATTTCATAAGCATGTTGATTTGATGCAATTTCATGTGGCACAAAATACAAACTCAGTCTTTGGTCATTTTTTCC
>NC_022036.1:5160658-5162043 GCF_000317375.1 Microtus ochrogaster
ATCTATCTATCTATCTATCTATCTATCATCTATCATCTATCTATCTAGTACTTTACCCTCTGAACTTTTTAGCAGTATGTTAAGTCAGAGGAACTACTGACTCTGGAACAAACTTCCATACCTAGGTCCTGTTATGAGTTCCTGTCTGTCAGCAAGTGTTATTTTGTTATAACATCTTTCTTGGATGTATCTTGAGTCTTGAAATTAGCCTTAATTTTTAAAAGACTGCTTTCATGTTGTATATTAAGATATATGCTGTCCTTCCTAGTGTGAGAAGGCATAACCATCACACAGTGGTGATTTCTATGAGTGTAAATTGAATCCAGATAGATATAAGGGGATGTGGTGTTGTTGTTTACAGATATGTACAGTTTATCTTTCTTTTAGGGGATTTATTAATGCTTGTCTTTTTGATTCAGAAATAAACCACATCACACACATTTATTTAAAAGAGGCCCAATATATTCACTATTTTCTTTACAAAGCAGAATTAAAGCACCTCTTCTCTTATATTGCAGATGATGTAGTTTGTCGGCCCCTAAAGATACACTGTTCTTTATTATGTGACGTAATAAAAATCTACCATCCTATAGAACTTGAGCAACAACTTATTGGTAAGATAAAATTTGGTTATTAAAGAAAAAAAACATCAGTGCATTTTTTTATTGTCAACACTACAGAATGGGAACATAATAAAGCAAAAAAATTGAACGTTGGTCATAGTTTTAGGGTCTCAGTTTCAAAAGCCATAATTGTTAATGGCCTTTTCCCAGGTGGATTTCTAAGTTGGTTCAGATTATCACCCAGTAGGGGAAAAGAATGCACATGTTTATATTAGTCATTAATACAGTGGTTTTGGATTCTTTTAAGGCTTATTAACTACTTAAAATTTAAAAGTAAGCAATATATTTTTAGAGTTTACAGACTCAATTATAAGACATAGAATTTGAATCTTAAAAATTTATCTATTTACCCTTTGACCCATTCTCTTCCATAGAGACCTATTTTAATTAGACTCTGGAGTAACCCAATGCACCTTTTATTTATTTTTCTAAGATTTATTTTTCTTTGAATCATCTGTGTGTGCACCTGTTTGAATGTATATTTCTGCAGGTGATCCCAGAGGCCAGAGGAGTTGGATCTTTCTGGAGCTGGAGTTACAGGCTATGTGAGCCACCAGATGTCAATTCTATAAACTTAACTCATTCTTTGGCAAGAGCAGTTTATGCTCTTAAGCACTGAATAATCACTCCAGCCCCATCCAATAGTTCATTATATCAGTTACTAACAAAATAAAAACTATGTCCTAAATTTTCTGGCATAGAAGTTATCGCAATTGTTATTTGCTTCATACTTTTATTTAACATCATGGTGGAAAGAATTTT
>NC_022036.1:5163291-5164852 GCF_000317375.1 Microtus ochrogaster
AGAATGGCTAAAATAAAAAACACCAATGATAGCCTTTACTATCATTTGTGGAGAAAGGGGTACACTCATCCATTGCTGGTGGGAATGCAAACTTGTGCAACCACTTTGGAAAGCAGTGTGGCGGTTTCTCAGAAAATTCGAGATCAACCTACCCCTGGACCCAGCAATACCACTCTTGGGAATATACCCAAGAGATGCCCTATCTTACTAGTTTTTTTAAATGAGAGTTATAATTTATTTAAGAAGATCTTAACTAGCAAATGCTATAATTTTTATTTATAATTACTTATATCTCTCTATGTAGTCCTGGCTGTCCTAGAATACACTATGTAGATCAGGCTGGCCTGGAATTTGCAGAAATCTGCACACCTCTGCCTCCTGATTGATGGGGTTAAAGGAGTGCACTACTACATGAGATGATTCTTTCCTAAACCTTGCCATACACTTGCTTTAATGGAAAACTATTTCCAGAGTTATAACCAATGGTGTGCTCACTCATAGGGTAAATTCCTAGCTGTCTAATAACTAGATTAAAGAGAGATATTTCTAGACATTTCATTGGGTTTTTCAAATAGTCTTCATAGTTTTATATTTGAATATCAATAATAGATGTTTGAAAGGTCCTATTTCCTCAAAGCATCATCAACAAAAAATTGTGTCTTAAAGCACTTTGTTTGATGATGTCATTGAAATTTCAGAGCAATTTTAATAACTTTTGTTCAGAAAAAAGCTACATATTAGGATATTTATTATTATTTTTCATCTTGACTTTTGCATACATCTAAGCAGTATTTCAATGATTATAAACTATTATTGAAGTGACTAGTCTTATTGGTGCAAACATTTACAAAGATCTATAAAATTTAATATTTGTAAATATTTGTATGCCAATTCTTATTAAACTATGCAAAAAAACATGAGAACCAATAAGTTAAAATATTATATTAGTTGAAGCAAATGAGTCAGGCACATATTTTCCTTAATGGTTCTTTATATATACATTTCTCACCTTTTATTGATTCTCTGTGGATTTCACAGCATGCATCCAGATCTCACTTTCCCTCCTCTCATTTCTACTCTTTACTCATGCAACGCCCCAAAACAAAACAAAATTGAAAAGAAACAAAACCAAAAAGAAAGAGGAGGATAGGGAGGGGGAGGAGGAGAAGAAGAAAAAGAAATATCTCAGATCTTGGATTTCATCTTGGAAGTTGTAGTGTGGCCCATTGAATCACAGTTTTCCCTTTAGTCCATTCATCTTTAAGAGTTTATTGCTGAATTATTGGTCTGGTTCAAGGCCTCTGACTTCTGCTACATCACTGTTAATAGGTTCTCTCTGAGGCTCCTTTTGGATATCCTGTTGTCCTGTGTCATGGAGATCCTACTGTTTTGAATTTGTAGGTTCATCCCCTTCACAGGCTCCAACAGTTCATAGATGAGGTGGATGTTGGGGTGGACCCTTGTTCTGGGCCTGGGTGCTAGCTGGATTGGTCAGCTTGTCAACTTTCCCTCATTGTCACTACCTGGGCGAGTTATCCATCATTGCCTTAGCTAGCTCATC
>NC_022036.1:5165339-5167266 GCF_000317375.1 Microtus ochrogaster
TCTGTTGAGCTACTGGCCAAAAGAAGCTTCTTTATTAATCAATTGTAATAAAACATATTCATAACATACAGAGGGGAATCCCACATCATATCCATCCCAGGTCTAGCCAAGGGTGGGACTGGCTCAACACAGCCATTTGATATCCTCACTTGTGGTTCCTATTACTCACTCTGCTAACATCAGCCATAGACATCATAACAGACCCCAGCTGCAGTAGGAACACAGTCCCAGACATGGCCCTGGACATAAGATCAGCCTGGATGTCACCATGACCCCAGTGACAGAACAGGCCACCAAGATCAGTATGGCCATCAAGGCAGCATGGCCCTGACACCAAAATGGTCCCAGGTGGCTGACCAGATACTGGGGCATCCACAGAGCCCTCTAGAACATATCTCATAGGATATATGGGGTTCTTTATATATAAAGATATTCTTCTACATTTGCTTTGATTTAAAATTGCTTTGAAGCTTATCTCTTTGAATTTTAAATATGGATCCTATTTTCTTGAATTCTAGTGGTTTCTTTCTGCTTTCATTAACTATAATTCCTATTGTAGATCATGTTAAAATGGCTCTTCACATGGATGGGCACATGCTATGATATGTCAAATAGCACAGGGTTTTGCTTTGTTTACCATCGCTCAAGCTCTTTCTTTGGCATTTGGGGTTTGATGTTTTTATTGGTTTCAGGAATTGATACATCACCATACGTTCCAATTGCTGGTTCCCCACTCATTGAAGTCCCAGCTCATCATCGTCCTCACATCTCTATCACTGTGTCCTCTGCTAGTGATCTTCATCTTCACGCTAACTCACTGTGACATTTTCATAATGAGCCTCCATTTTTACTAATTCTGTCTTCCATCTTGGTTGATGATATTTTCTTTGTTAGATTTTTTTCTTGATTTTTAACTTGAGGTGACTGTGACATAAAGCTACATGAACCTTTAACCTGGAAAGTAGACTTCTTTCCTCACACACCCAGGAGACAGTCCAACAGATATTTACAAATATGTCCAGATTTCCCACACATTTGCTCCTGGCAGCACCAATCTACTTCAAGAGGAAGATGGGCATCAAAGAGTCTCCTTATGGAGTTTGTTAGAGAAACTGGATATGCAAGATCACCAGAGAAATGACTGTTAAACTTGCCTAAAGGTAAGACCATCCTTTGGGGTTCCTGCTTCATGAAAGAGTCTGCAGGACATTCTGCAGGATACAAAAGAAAGTGACTGGCAAACTGCCAATATAGGCAGCCCTGTCTTTAAAATTTCCTACTTCATGGAAAAGTCTGCTGGATACTTTAGGCAAGTAGGCTGAAGATGGATGCCCCAATGGTACAGAGGAACTTTGTTTGACTGTCCAGGCAGTGAGATATCTCTGCCATTTCTAGAGTTTTGGAAGTTGCTTACATTGCACTTTCTGCTTACTAAGGTAATATTATGTCCTTTTGGAGTCTTTGATGGAGTTGAAGAATTTATAGTTATAGTTCTAGTTTTCCTTAGTTATGCTAAAAGATAAAGTAGATATATTGTAACTATAATTCTTGTTTGATACCTATTTTTTTATATGTAATTTTACTATGTTAAAGTTAAAGCCTTTCTTTTTATTTAAACAGAAAAGGGGAGGTGATGCTGAAGTCCCCTCTGTGTGCTGTGATTACCACTAATGAATAAAGAAACTGTTCTGGACCTATAGCAAGGCAGAACTTCGGTAGGCAGAAAAAGCTGGACTACATGCTGGGAGAAAGAAGGGTGGAGTCAGGGAGACACTATGGAGCCGCCACCAGAGTCAGACATGCCGAAACTTTGCTGGTGGGCCACAACATCATGGTGATATACAGATTAATAAAAAATGGGTTAAACTTAGATGTAAGAGTTAGCCAATAAGAAACTAGAGCTAATGGGCCAAGCAGTGATTTAATT
>NC_022036.1:5168251-5191017 GCF_000317375.1 Microtus ochrogaster
CAGTGGGTGGGTGCCCCCTCGTGGTCCTGACTTCCTTGCTCATGTCCTCCTCCTTCTGCTCCTTGGGAGCTCAGTCATCCACCTGGATATGGGAAGTAGACAAGATTGCCGGGCAAAAATTGGGAAATTGGGGGTGGGGTGGGATGGGGGTAAGGGGAAATGGGGTGAGAAACGTGAGAAGGGGAGAATGGGGGAAGCTTGGGAAAATGGAATGGTTGGGATAAAGGAAGGGTGGATATGGGAGCAGGGAAGTCTATGTCCTAATTAAGGGAGCCATCTTAGGGTTGGCAAGAGACTTGACTCTAGAGGAGCTTACAGGTGTCTAAGGAAATGTCCCCAGTTAGTTCCTTGGGCAGATGAAGATAGGGAACCTGTAATGGCCCTATCCTATAGCCATACTGATGAATATCTTGCATATCACCATAGAACCTTCATCTGGCAATGGATGGAGATAGAGACAGAGACCCACATAGGACTGATTTTTAAAAATGTGATTTCTCTCCGCCTGCATCCCTTCCCTCAACCCTATCTCCTGTTCCTCTCCTCACCTGATTTTCCTCATCCTGTCCCCACCTGCCCCCGGTCCACCCATATAATCTATTCTATCAGGGGCTTTGAGAAGTGATATGGAAATCTAGTACAGTGGAAACTTTCTAAAATATATGAAGGCAACCCTAACAATGTTTCCTAATATGGAGTCCCAACTCTTTCAACAGAGGAGGTTTTCAGTACTAGGACTGGATTACATTCAGTTGAGTTGTTGCATGAGAGAAATCCCATGGAAACCCCCAAACAACCTAGGCATTGATAAGAAAATGGGTTGCTCTCAGAAAACTAACAGCAGAATGCACTGCTGAGGTCAATACCCCCACAACTCATTTCATTTGGAGGAATCAAGTTGGCGTCTACATAGAGCCTTCACTCTTATGTTCTAGTGCCTTTGGTGCAGGAAGGTACTCTGCAGGCTACCAAAAGAGAAACAACCTCATCAACCCATCTACAAAACCCTGGACCTACAAGTTATCCTGCTTTCAAGATATGCTAGGGCAACCGTAGCACAGAACTTGTGGGAGTGGCCAACCCATGTCTGATTTGACGTGAGTCCACCCGATGAGATGGAACCAGTGTCTGGCATTGCATGAGTGACCAAGAACTAGAGACTAGATCATTCATAGACCGAGGGTGAAACCGAACACTACTGGTGTGAAAAAAAAGGACCAATAAAATGACTTTTAATGATATTTCTCAATACTCATAGATCAGTGTCTTATTCAGCCACCATCAGAGAAACTTCCTCCTGCAGCAGATGGGCACGGATGCAGAGATGCACAGCCAGACATGATGCAGATGGAGTGACTGTTTGGAACACACATCTCTAAATTGGGTATCTCCATCAGATCCCTTCCTTCCAAGCTCAGGGAACCTGGAGGAAGAGGAGGTGGAAAGAATGTAAGAGCCAGAAGGAAGGGAGGACAACAGGAGAAGAAAAGCCTCTGAATCAGCTGAGCAAGGCACATATGAACTCACAGAGACTGAAGCAACGAGCACAGGGTCTACATGGGTCTGCAACAGGTCCTCTACATATATACTATAGCTTTCAGCTTAGTATTTTAATGGAACTCCTGAGTGTGCAAATGACTGGATCTCATCATATACTTGTGCCTTCTCTTAGGACTTTTTTTTTTATTTCTCTTGGGTTGCCTTGTCCAGCCTTGATGGGATGGCTTTTGCTTTATCTTATATTTTATTTCGTCTTGTTTGGTTATTATCTCTTAGACGCCTGCTCTTTTCTAGTGAGAGACAGAAAGGGATCTCAATGAAATGGGGGATGAGAAGGTATTGGGAACTGGGATGAGGAGAGGAAGGGGAGACTACATTCATATTATATTGTATGAGAAAAGAATATATGTTTAATAAAATGGGGAAAGATTCAAAAACTAAAAATAAAAATGTGGTTTCTTTTTGCCTTATGGAGTTTCTCTATGCCAAGTACTTGACCCTGCAGTGGAAATGTGTGGCTGAGGAGTGTAGGGTGCACAGCTACCTGTGCAGCTGAACTTCCCT
Source organism: Microtus ochrogaster (assembly GCF_000317375.1). NCBI lineage: Eukaryota > Metazoa > Chordata > Mammalia > Rodentia > Cricetidae > Microtus > Microtus ochrogaster. The sequence goes on from NC_022036.1 coordinate 5,170,316, forward strand.
CCGTAGAAATCTTCAACCCAGTTTTATTTATTTTATACTCTTAATTTGTTCTCATGATTAATCAGAGCATTAACTGAACCCCTTTTATGTCCCAAGACGATTTCATTTTGAACAACTAAAAGGACTTTGTTTTAGGGAGCCAGACGTGGTCTCTCATTTGGAACAAGAGCCCAAATTGCAAAGCTGCTTGGGAGTGTGTTGAGGAAGTGCTAGAAGTGAGATAAGGTATATAAAGCAACTTGGGGACTGTTCTGGCAAATAAAATGTCCTATGCCATAACAACTTCATCTGTAGGACTGACAAGATGGCACAAAGCCTGGTGAACTCAGTTTGATTTCTAAATCCCACTGGGTGCACTGTCCTCTTAACTCAACCTGTGCTCTGTGGAACAAGCACAGACACGTGTACACACACACACACACACACACACACACTCACACACAGTAAATAAATAAATAAAATATTTAAAAATCCACTTGTAGATTTTGTCAATGTCATTAACTAAAACAATCGCAAAGTGTCCAAAAGAAAAGACCTGAGGCAAAGAGAGGTTTGGACAACTCGTGCAAACATGCTAACGACTCTTAGACTAAGAAAAAAAGAAAACTTCTTCCAGCGTTATTTGCTTCCCACAGGAATGGAAGGCATTATAGCTATAAGTGTTTATGGGAATGATCTCAAATGAAAAACACAAGAACACACCTTGGGTTCTAAAAAACAAACCAAAGAGAAGCTAAACCCTAAAAGTGTAGGTGGCAAAAGAAATAACAAAATCAAGACAGGCATTAATAGAAAGAAGACTTAAAGAACAACAAAAAAGAACCACAAAAAGATTGCTTTTCTTTGGAAAAAAATTTAGCAAACATTCATCTAAACCAACTGTAAGATATGAGATCTAAATTGCTAAAATTCGAGATGAAATGGCCGAGTATTACAAAAGACTCTAATCAAATTCAGAGAACCACTAGGGAGTATTTTTTAACATTTCTGGAAAACTAGAGGAATGAGCCAGATGTGATTTTAGTTGAGGAAGGCATCTCATATTCTCCTAGAGAAAACGTTGGCATAGTTGGAGTACAAATGGAAATGTCAAAACCATTCTGGAACATTCTAATACTAGTAATTGAAGGCAAAAGGCTTCAACTGATATGCTTAAGGGAAACCTGACTGCCTCCTAAGTTACAGAATGTCTTCTATTTTAAATGCTGGCACATAGTAGACGGTTCCTTGATAGCGTATTCACATGCACTCCATTTTGGTTGATCCTCCTTGCTCCTCTCCTCCATTCCCTCTGCGACCATGTAGCCTTCCCTTCCCATGTCCCTGACACATGTATTCTACTAGCCTGTTTCTTCCAGTTAAATTATTTTTTTCCTCTCACAATCCACTTTTCAGTTTCATGAACTACACCAACATTTATGCCTGGGCGTGCCTGTACACATGTAATATAATGTTAATATTATAAATGTTAATAACTAGAATGTGGGAATGAGAGAGTACATGGATATTTGTCTAAGTCTGTGTTACCTTGTATAATAAAATAATTTCCAGAGCCATCTTCTTTCCTGACATTTTCCTTTTCAGTTTTTATGGATGAGTAATGTTTCATTGATTGCATGTATTGTTATTTTGTTATCCATTTATGCACTGATAGGCATCTAGGCTCAATCCCTACCCTTGCTCCTGTGAATAAAGCAGAAATAAACAAAGCTAAGCAAGAGTCTTAGTGATAAAGTATAGGATCATTTGTGGACTCACCCAACAAATTTAGAGCTAAATCAGGATAGTTCTATCTTTAAGTTTAATCACATTGATTTCCATTGCAGCATTACCAGTTTACGCCCCCACCAGCAATCAAGAGTGGGTCTTCTTTCCTCACATACTTTCCAGGACTCGTAATTTGTTTTCTGGATGACAGCCATTTTTACTGAGGTGAGATGGTGTAGACCCTTCAGCTGAAGTTATACTTCTATGAGACCTCATACCAGTGGAAGTCAGATGACCCAGCTCTTTGCTTGGAGTGCCCATGCTTCTCTTCTGGTGCTATGTCTACACGCCTGCTCTGCTGCATTCACATTTTCAGGCAAAATGAATTTGGCCTCTGACTTGTGTTTTCTGCAACTTAGGGTTCTCTCTCCAACTCTGTGGGACTTGTACATGGTGTCCTGACATGTACTTCACGGCAAAACAGCGCAGGGCAACTGCAGCATTTTATTTCTTGAGCTCATTTCGTGGAAGGTCACTTATTTGCATTTTTGCTGCATACATTTTTTTTTTTACGTCCAATGTTTCTAGTTGGCTTCTCCTCCATGTTTATTTCTTTTGGCTTTGTTCCTGCTTCATTCTCTATTGTTCTGCTGGGTTGATATTGGATGGATATTAGATTTCTGTCCATGTCTCAAAATTGGAGCTCAGAGTGTCCTCTTAAACCAGGGAGATTTTTCTCTTTCTATACTTGACAGTTTCATTGTTCTGGGTCTTTAGTTTCCCAGTGTAAAGAATAAGATTCTTGCCTTGTGTTGATATTATTGATTTGAGAATTTTTTATTCTTCCAGATATGCATATTTTATTAACAATTTAAATCCTAGCTATAGATTATTTTTCCCAAAATACTATCTGCTTACTCTTCTCATCTCCACCACAATTCTTTATGGAAGCATAACATTTCAATGAAACTTATTTTGATTTTAATAAGTCTCATAAAAGTATGGCCTTTAACTAAAGTATTCACACCCAAAAGATGTATATGGAAATGTTCTATATAAATTTTTTCTCCCCGCCTTCCTTTAAGAGCTGATGGCATTCCAGCTTATCTCCTTCTTTCTTGAACATTCTGACTCTTTACTGTAAGGTCCTCCACGGGAGGCCTTTAAGACTAAGATTTAATTGTGAAATTTCCCTCTGAAAATGAGGAGAATATTAGCTACAAAATGTGATGCTGACATGCACAAGGCAATGAGATAAATTAGAAGTAAGTTAGGAGAGCTCCTTACCACAGAGAGAAACCATAGCACAATCTTGAGGGAAACATAAAGCACACAATGTCGAAAACAGTAATTTTAACTTTTCACTCCAGAGAAATAAGACTTTATATATCTATTTTAAGTAAGTGCTGAAAACTTGCTAGGGTTTTTATGTGTCCTTTATCCCACTGAACCATTTCTGGCTGTCATTTGTCTGACAATTCTGTACTCTTACTGGTCTAGAAAAGATTCAGAGAGGGCTGGTGGGAATTGTTGGACATAACAATGTAGATACTGGGGGATATGCAAAGGCATTGAATTACAGGACCAAAAAGACTTCTTTTTTCAGACATCTGCACTGCCACCCATGGAAAATGTCTGTCTCAATGACTTTGAGTGTTTCAATGATTTCTTCTAAGTAGAAAAAAATAGGGTTTATATTTATGGTTGACTTTTTTTTTAATCTAGCCTAGTGCCTTTTAGGATTAAAAAACCTTTCTTTTATTTTTGAGATTATAGTATCATTACATCATTCTCCCATTCCCTTCATCCGTCTAAACCCTCCCATAAATGCTTGATTTTTTTCAAATTAATAGCATCTTTTTTCATTGTGGTTATATGCATATATGTGTGTGCATATATATTACCAAATATAACTTGCTCAGTCTGTGTATAATTTTATTTATATATCTCCTCAGGGATGACCATTTTGTTTTGGGTAGTCAAAGGGTGTGTTCTTCTCTGGAGAAGACGATTTCCTCATTCTCAGCATTCCTTAGTTGTCCATAGTTCTTTGTGTAGGGTAAAAACAACTCCTGCATCTAAGGATCAGTGAACATTGATAAAGAGGGGGTAGAGAGATTGTAAGAGTCAGAGGATCAGGGAGTTCCTGTGAGATTGTATCTGCTAGGAACGTCAAAATCTACACCCATGAGATCTTAACATGATTGCCTAAACGTGAGTGGAACAAGGATAACAAAAATAGAGAAGCTAAAGTGGGTGGGGGAAAGTCCACGAGGCCTTCCATATTTATATATGGTGTTTAAAAATAACAGTTTCTTTTCTTTTAAGCAGAAGGATATTTCAATGTGATGTTAACATTGAAACTGTACCATTTGGATACCCTAACATGCTTCGTGATACAAAACTAAATCATAGGTTGCTAGATTATCTTGTGTTAGTAGAATCTCTGGCACTGAAAGAGACAGATAGATATCATAGATATCTCTCTAGATACATGCACATTGCAGGTATGTAATGGCTATCTAATAGAGAGGATTTAAGGTGTTTAATGGACTGGTGCATTACACTTTGTAAAACTTAAATCTAATAAAATTATAGGAGTGCTAAGTAGATCCTAAATTTTGGAAGCAGTATTATTGTTCTCAAGAATGTTGTATTTATTCTCGAGAGGGAGGGGGAATGGAGTGCGGGGAAGGGGGAGAGGGGTAAGGGATTGGGGGAGGGGGTAATGTTAGCGAGGAGGGGGAGGGAAATGGGAAATGGGGAGGAGGCGAAAATTTTTTTTTGCAACAACTAAAAAAATAAAATAAACAAAAAAATACTAACAAAAAAATTCACAAAGAAAATTGAGTTGAAAACTAGTAAACCTCATTAGAGGTAACACTAATCTATTTACCATATTATGATAGATCACTGTTCTTTTTCCTTGAGTTGATAAATAAATTTTGATTGGTTGCCTTTTCTAAAAAAAAAAAAAGAATGTTGTATTTAACCATACTTATCTTTTAGGTAGAAAAAGTTTGAGATTGAGTGATAATCAGAAAAAAAAAGTGGGATAGGAGGTTCTTCAGAAGGCTCAAACTTTTACATAATCAGACCTGTATTTTTTAAGATCATCTCAGAGATCTTTTGGATAAATAGGTATATATTACAAATTAGTGATATTAGCTACAGTTTTTGTAAAACCTGGAGGAGGTTGCAGATTTGACCAACAGGCTTCTGAAATGAGGTCATCCCATTTCTATCAGAGAACTATTTTACAGAAAAGAAGTTAGTTGATGCTTGTGGACTCTAAAGATCCAGTACTGAGCACCACAGGGAACAAGAGGCTGTGGACATCAACTGCTCAAGGTGATTTTCACAGGTAGGATCACAAATTCTAAGTGTGATGGGAAGAACACTAATGCATCACATAGTGGAAATGGGGCAGTAGAGATTGGACTCAACCTGGACTATGGGTTTTAAACTACAGAAAATTTTAAAAATGGAAAGTATTTTCAGATGAGACGGTTTTGTCCATATGTAAATATTACTCCAAAATGGAAAAAGAAAGGATTTAGTTTCAAGCCAGAAGGCCCAAGTATGCTGCCTAAGTATGTTTATCATATAAATATACATATACAATAAACAAATATATGATTATTTTTACTATAATTACAGACTCTTCATTTCTTCTTAGCGTCAAATATTGCTAGATATTTGTTTCCTAAGCTAGTCTGCTCTAAACATCCAGAAAGTTACAAAAGCATGCATTGAGGGCCTTAGACAACTCAAATTACTCTTTAAATGTGGCCAGAGTTTTCTGCAGCAGATGCAAAATTGAAACAAAGCCTCAGGGAAATGATTATAGACACAACTACAAGACTAACTGATAATCTTAGTCCTGGGAAATATTGAAGGTCTTCAGAAAGGTAGTAATCTGTCTCCACCAGGCTAAAGAGAGGGTTGTACAGGGGCAAGGTCTGATGCAGGTGTTGGGAAACCAACATACCAGGAAAATATGCCTTGAGGAAAGGCACTAAAAAGAAACAGAGCTTTGTCCCCTCTGCAAAGATGCAGATCATTGTAAGAGACAATACCTTACCTTCAGAAGGAAGCATGTGCTTTAACACCTGTTTGACAGAGCAATTTGTGTTAGTGTCCTAGTAACATCTCAAGCAACCTTTTTGAGCAACTTTCTTTACCTTTCCTGGATTTGGACCCTCAACTAGGATCACTGGTTTAGAGGATGTGACTCAATTTTCTGGTGTAGATAAACTCAATCTGTTCTGACTCTGGTCCTTCTTGTAACATCCTCTTGAGTCCTTCCACTTCCTCAGGCCCAGGACTAAAGAGCTTCCCTGCAGAGCATATGAGCATATGCTACCTTTTTATGCTTCCAGTTTTTGAGACCTACTTTTTTACCTACCAGAATTTGCTTTGTCTATTTTATGACTCTTGCTCATGTCTCAATTCTATCAAACAATAGTAGTGGAGATTGTCAGAGGAAGCACCTCAGGGTGCTTGATATATCCAGCTCTCCAGATCATCACAGCTTCTTGTTTGTTACTGGTTGAGAAGAAAGGGCGGAACATCACGCAGTGTTTCAGTTCTTGGAGAGGACTACAGGCTGTCCCAACTCCCTGCGTTCAAATCCTGGAATATAAAGGTGGAGCTCCTGGAGGGCAATGGGATGGTTAGCTTCCTGCCCTGGCTCTCCCTCTTATTTGTTGAGTATTTGGACCATCATAGTAGTGACCTTTCTACTCTTAAGGAGAGGCTCTTCTCTCATGTGCACAGAATACATATGGCCATCAAGTGTTGGCCCTTGCCTTCTACCCAGTTTAAAAGAACATCTGCAGCTGTTCACCACTGCAAACACCCAGCTACCTTGTTCAAAAGCTTCTGGGGAGACTTTTATCTCTGCCTTCCATCTCACCATGGAAGCACTGGGGTCACATGTTTGCTACCATTTCTGGCTTTATGTGGATTCTTGGGATCCAAAGTCAGATCCTTACACCTGTATGGCAAGCACATTACACACCGAGGTCAAGCTCCTCCCCTTCTTTCCTTTTTTTTTTTCTGTCACAGCATAGTAAGAACTCATAAAAATCTCAACAGTGGTTCTTTAAAAGATGAATGTAAGAAATTTGGGGTACTTTGCTGACTTTGAGGATGGATTTTGGAGTCAAGATGCAATACTACACAGAGCAGCTTACAAGAATTTTATTTAACAGATTGTCATGGATATTCCGGTCAATTTTAATTAAAAAAATTGAATTGGTTTTGAAAGACACATAAGAGGCTTCCATTAGTACACATACACACTACGATAACTATAATACAGGTCTCCTTTGATGGGCACCATTGCCTCGTCGTTAGGACAGATATTCTTGTCCTTAACGATTTCAACCACTACTGCAAAATTGAGAGTTTCTGGAAGAGATGAAGACAAAGAGCTTTCATCAGACACATTAGGGTCTGCCTTTTTTCCTACTAGGACCAGGTAACTGACCCCTGGGATTCAATTTTCCCAAATTACTTGCAAACCAATACCCTATTTAATTTTCTCACCCCATGCTTTCTACAGCTTTAGAACCCAGGAATCGCCCTCATGGACTTCCTTTCCACCCACCACCTTGACTATCTATTTTTCCATCAGAAAGTTCTGTGGCCCTCTTTGTTTCTAATGTTCCTCTCTTGGCAGGTAGTTCTTCCAACTTACGGTTAACTGGAAAGTCCCAGTACAGGTTTATTCGGTTATCATTACAGAGGCAGCGGGTTTGTTTAAAGTTGAAGTTACCTTCCATTGGGACATTAGTTACAAGGTAAGCTTTGACCTGGTCAGGAGAGATGGCCTGTTGTTAGTCCACAAAATCGGAAGAAGAGAGAAAGTAGCTGAGATCAACTAGTGGTACATGCACGTTATATTCACATCACAGGCTAGATTTGCTAGGCTCTCCCTCCTTATACCTTCAGACTTATGCCTGAGAAGTCTGAGCACAAGATTCAGGAGGATGTAAGTGAACCCATCAGGCAAGAAGATTTACCCCACTGTGGCTATCTCCTGGGGGAAGACTCGCTTTGGTACCAGCTGGGGTTCTAGGAAAGGACTTATATGCATTTTCCTCTGTGACCCAGTGGAATGGCAGCCCAACTGTTTAAATGTACATGCCAGGACAAGGCTTTGTGAGAATGATGGCCAAAGCCCGTATGCACCCCATTCTAACTCTGTAACAATTGAATTCATCTATTGCTCCCCTTTATTCCAACCTTAAATTTAGAAGTTACTGCCTACTGCCACAATTAGATAAGCAAATAATTTTGGGGGCCAGTTTCTTTGCTTTTTAAACCTGAGAATGCCTGTCAGCTTAAGACTTCAGACAACTGTAACATATCAACTCCTGTTTCTGGTGTCTAACATGGGAGTTTTGTTTTAAGGATCCGTCTACCCAGATGTACCTGTGAATAGAATTGGGTAAGTGTGAAAAATGATGGGGAAATGCCTTTAAATGAGATTTAGTATTTCTCCTGAAATTACAGTCATCAATGCAACATAGTAAATTAGGAGTATATGTGATTTTTTACTACAAGCAGAAAGAAGGCAAGTCATATTAATTTTCAGATTCAGTTGCCTTGAAATACTGCCTGCACTCATTTCTTTTTTACCTTGATCATTATCAGAGTAGTGACACTCATGGGGCTGAGGACACCTGCTGTATACTCATCTCTGGTGTTTGCTCAGATATCTGGCAGCTCTATGTTGAATAATGATAGTCCCCCAAACACTAATAATAGCATTGGGATGCTATTCAGTCTGAGAACCGTATATAGAGAGTCCTGTTCTGGTGTTGAGAGAAGCCCTTGTTTCCTTTTCATTATATTTTCACAAGGTTCCTTCATGAGTTAGAATTTTTAAGAACTATGTGCAACAACAAATTAGGATCCAGTGAATGTGCTACATGTCACCTGTGGTATGATGCCAGCGGCCATCACAGTGCTTCCTTCTTTAAGCTGAGCCAGTCACAACTATCACAGACAGTGCCTTCACAAAGCAAATTTCACTTTGCCTGCATTTCATATGTGTTAGATTTGGGGGTACTTCATTAAAAAACACATAGACACATAGATTACTGTAGTAGGTAATTTTATCATTATTATTTAAGATGGCAGTTTCTCATGTTATTAAGTGTACATTTTGCCCTTAGAAGAAGTTTTCTGATGACTAAATTATAGGTTTCCTGAGATCAGGAGACTTGTCTGTTGTACAAAGATGCCAAGGGGCTATAGTTCACCTCAAGTTCTTTCCAGCATTAAACAATTTTTGGGTCATTACATTCTAGTGTATAATAGCAGGTATATGCTGTTCGCTTTTAATTCTAAAATAAATAAATGTGACTCCAAAGCTAAAAGTTGTTAAATATTTAGTGGCAAAACAATATAATTACTATAAAAAGGAGGATTTACAATGTTCAGTCCAAAAAGAAATATATTCCTAAAAGGTTTAAAATATGAATATACGTTATAGTTATATGTTGAGCTTCTCCCACACCCCACCTCAGAAAACTCTGAGAGATGGCTCCACAATAAGAGCATTTGCTGCTTTTGCAGAGGATCCAGGTACAGTTCACAGCACCCAAATGACAGTTCACAGCACCCAAATGACAGTTCACAGCACCCAAATGACAGTTCACAGCACCCAAATGACAGTTCACAGCCACCTGAAACCTCAATTTCAGGGACTCTTACTTCCTCTTCCAGCCTCCACAGGTCCAGGCATACACATGGTATATAGGAAAATACTCATACATATAAAAAACATTTAAAAAATTATTTGTTGCAGGATGGGATGGCTATCATCTCTTATATATAACCCCAACATTTGGAAATCTGATGCAAGAGGATCAGGAAAACAGTTTATGCTGAGCTCATAATGAGTTTATCCAGAGCAAAATTATGAGGCTGCTTAAAACAAACCGGCAAAAATTCCTTTTACACAAATCATGGGTGAAAAATTTACTGTTTATGGAGTTTTCACACCCTTTGCTTATTCTCTTTGGGCGTTTTTTTTTTTTTAAATAAGATCACTCTTTCTTAGTAGAAACATGAATCTTAAAATCAGAAACGTATTCACTATAATATCACATGCCATTTCGTTGAGTTCAACACCATTATTGCACTAACTTTTTAAAGGTGCAAACAGGCTTTCATTGCTTATCATCACCAGAAACTGTCTTTGTCACAGAGATCTTTTTGTATACGTTGTATAAACATTTTCCCCAACCTCATCTGTAGTTATGACTAACAAAACACAAATTGCAAAACTATGAATCAAGCTCCAGCCTTCACCCACATTAGCAAGCACAGTTCATGTTCTTGTCTTGTAAACGGGGAAAAAAAAGGATAAAGCAGTGGGATATGTTTGCACTATGTCCAAGAATCTTTCTTTTATCAAGATAAGGTTATTTTTAGATTATATTTTAATAAACAATCTTCTCCTAGTACTATTTTGTTTCTTATTTGATCACTATTCTTGGGATCTCACTTGAATTAAGAAAGTCATGCTGTAGGGAACTGTAGCAAAATGCTGTATTCTATCTTCAGGTTGTTCAGCATGTATAGCTGGGAACCCCCTTCTGTACACCCTGGGCATATGTTTGATATGGAAGATGTGGCATCTCCCTAGATGGCAAGATTTTGCCTTGTAATGAATGCTATTATAGTTTCAGAACTTGGAATGCTCTTTGAGAAACAACACACTAGAAAAAGAAGAAGCGGCTCAGTATCTTGACAGGTCAGGAGGCAGTGGAAGGGCAAGAGGAAACCAGGCTCAGGTTGGGGGCTTCCGGAGAAGAAGAATCAGATCCTTTGTGTTCTCTTTACCTGTGTCCCAACCTGTGAGTTTGATTGCAGGATGTTCTTAAGAAAACCCTGTTCTCAAGTCCTTATCAAAGTCTAGTCATGCTTATGACCCTGGAGGAAACTCTACCAGTTTTCCATATCTTTCTTTCTCATTCTTTTACTTCCTAGACCCCTCTGGACCAGGGTGTCTTAATGTGTAAAATGGGAATCATCATCTGCTAAAAGTTCTGCACCTTGTTCTGAGATTTGGGTGACAAAACATGTATGAAGATTTTTTTTATTAAGTTTATCATGCAGTATTAACACAAGAGGTAAAGTCAATCATTCATAACTCAGGAGTCAGATTTTGACTTGGAGTCACTGTCCCAGGTATCTACTTACCACCGAACATTCGTTATATTGTGTTTCAAGTCCAAGTTTCACAGTGATCTCTTCATTTTCCTCTGCATATCTCGGAACATCTAAATAAAATAAAATTGACTTTCCACCCTCTCTGGGAAGAGAAAAACAGGGCACAGAGATCAGAGACCTGCACATGGAAAAAACACCAAGCTGGAAGGAGGCATGGGGACAGAGCAAAGGAGGGAGTTATATAGCTTAGACATAATGCTAAGCATCAGAATCGCCAGGAATTTTTGCATGTTGGCTGGTTTGAATATTTATCTTTGTTTAATTAAGCAACAGACATATTGTTCAAAATGGAACATCTTTCTTTTTCCAGTTTCAAATAGCACATTTTAAAGTGGAAAACTACCTACTGTCTCGTGTTATTTCCTATCACAGTGCTTCTTAACCTGTGGGCCGTGACTCCTTTGGGGGGATGGAAGGCCCCTTTCACAGGAGTCACCCAAGACCATCAGACACCCCAGGTGTTTACATGATGATTCATAGCAGGAACAAAGTTACAGTTATGAAGTAGCAATGAAGATAGTTTTATGGTTAGGGGAGTCACCACCACATGAGGAATCGTAAGAAAGAGCTGCAGCATTGGAAAGGTTAAGAAGCACGGCCCTACAGTTTGAATGGAATGAACGAGTCCAGTCGTTCTTAGGAGAGAACTTCACATCCACAGAATCATGTAAACAGCTTTGCACTGGAACAGTTTAGAGATCTCCCTTGAATATTTTCCTTGATGATTCCCAGAGAGGGCCAAGGACTGTGTATCTATTTAGGTCTACAGGAAATCTGCACATATTGTAACTGGGAACACACCATAGCTGAGAAAAGGAGCCTAAGATGAAGCAAAGGACTAAGTATTCCTCTTTAGTCAACAAAGGCTTTTCGGGGCCAAGGGGATTGTATCTTCTTTAGAAAGAAGCTTGGCTAAGGTCCTGGTGTTCCGTGGAGTAGAAAAGAATTCCTACAGTATTATTCACAGTCCCATTTTCCTAGGGAAAACATATTTCATTTTCCTTCTTGTACAAAATGCTCCAGGACTCAGTTTTTGGGAAAGATACACGAAGATCAGGCATCTTAAAAATTTCCATTTTGTAAATGAGTTTAGGGTTGGCACGGTGACTAGATTAGCTATAGCAATTAGCCATGCCAGTTTTTTTCTGAGTCTAGGGATTACATACAAGGTAGGTATTCGTTAATAAACACAGGAGAGTTATGGCCAGTGTGGGTGACCTAGACACTTTAAGTGTAAGGTTTATTTCAACATGGGCTTCCCTCTGGCCCAGGAAAAAAACGCCATCCAAATTGGAATATGTGGACAAGACATTTGACCAAGTTTCCCAGAGCATCCGAAGGGTCATAATACAGAAAGCCAGCACCCTAGGCTGCTGCAAATGCAGATGTTTCTAGTTTAATTTGGTAACACTGCTTCCCTTCCCCCCATATTCTCTGGCTTCATTTCTTACTTCATTCTACTCTTTCAACTTCTCTGCTTTCTTCAAACATGGATTCTCAGCATGGTAGCTTCCAGCTCCTATTGTGAGGGTTACTAAAGATCCTAGTGTTTATCTCTTGGTTTTATCTTAGGAAAAGTACCTATGATACCTGTTTGGCTAGTTCATCCTGAGACCATGAGTCAGTGACCCCTGCCAAAGACATCTGAAGCTGGTGCGAGAATGTGCAGACTTCTTACCTTTGCCAGGTAAACTGGGTAAAAATCCCAAAAGTGAATCAGAGAGAGTGAGACTAATTGCTGACGGCAAACTCACGTACAGTCGAGGTTTTGTTTCCCAGACAAGCCCATACAACCAGAGGAAATGTGAAGGGAATGGATGGAGCCTAGTAAGTGGATGGAACCAGCCCTGAGGTCTATGCGAGCTTCCAAGGCTAGAGATCTCTGCAGTCTCAAAATCTACAGAAGTACAGGTTTCCAGATCAGGAGCAGAATTCTCCCCATGGCTTTTCTGCAGAAAAAAGAAGGGTTTGACTCACATGTCATTCTGAGCCTTGTTGATCCCCAGCTGCAGGCCCAGGAGCAAGAGGGTGGCGGCTTTGAACGTGAATGAGAAACCGTGCATGGTGGAGGAAACAGGCCACCAGAACAGTAGGGCCACTGGAGCTCAGCACAAGTTTATATTCAGATTGAGGAAGCAGAAAAGCTGGCATTCTCTGTACTCACGATCCTTCCTTGTTGAGGAGGTTTGGTTTTTTCCATGGAATAAATATTATTAATTAAATTGTTAGAATATCTGTGATTGAACTTCCTTATTTTCTCAGTGTCAGAGATCCTCAAAGGCCTGTTCTTGGCTTACAGACATGTTTTTCTTCTGTCTCATTGAATTCTCTGTTCTGTTCCTTAAGTCACTGCTGGTTCGATCTTCACAGTCAGCAGACGTAGTGTGTGGTAGGTTCCAAGCAACAGCTATACGGCACTTGATGATTTTGTAGGTGATTCAAAAGGAGATGCCACTAAAAAGATGTCTTAGAGTTCTGAAATGATCAGACACAGTTATCCAGAAACCACTACCAATGATATAGCTGAGAGAACCAAGGGAAGGCTGAGCTCTCTGGATGTTGTAGAAGTGTAACCATAGTTCCCAATGACATTGTGATGTTTGTGATTGTTAAACCCTTCTGTACTTCAAGAGGGATAGTAAGTCTTCCAGATCTAGGAGAGAATGATGCCTTCATTATATAAAATATCTAGGAGAGGATGATGCTTTCATTATATAAAAGTCATTTACGTAGTTGCATCGCCAAATCCAACCTTTCAGCCTTAAAATCCCCAGTCATCTCCCACACTTGTTTTATGGTAGAAGGTATGTAGGAAGATAACGACAAGGGCTTCCTCCCCTGTAACAGAACCCAAACTATATCACAGAGACATCCCGGCACATGCATTTCTCCCCTATGGAGTGGCAGGAGACTTCCTATTCCTTACATATCCTCACTGTCTTTATTGACCCAAAGATGTCATTTAACCTAAAATTTATTGTTATGAGATTTTTTTTCTTAAAAAAATCTCTTGAGCCGGGCGGTGGTGGCGCACGCCTTTAATCCCAGCACTCGGGATGCAGAGAAAGGCGGATCTCTGTGAGTTCGAGGCCAGCCTAGTTTACAGGAGCTAGTGCCAGGACAGGCTCCAAAGCTACAGAGAAACCCTGCCTCCAAAAAAAAAAAAAATCTCTTGAATGACAAAACGCCAGAATGATCCTCTGGGGTCTGAATATGAAAGTCTTCTGTCTAAGACTTACCTATGTATTCTGCTTTAGTGAGTGTGGAGAAATTAAAGTCTAGCTGTTTGTACACAGTGGATGAAGTTTTAAAAATTTTCCCCTGATTATTTATTCTTGTGCTAATCTCTTCATCTTCTTAAGCTGGGCACCAATATTTCTTCACTCTGTAGTTTCAGCCAAACACTTGCTTCTCTGTCTCAAGAGTGACATTTTCTCATTATCCATGGCCCTAGTCTCAGTGACCCTCCTTCATGAATACTTTTCCATGTTTTAACTCTCTTTACACCAAATCCTTTTCTTGTTTACTTGAGTAATATCTCCCAGAGGATCATCATAGCTGATATTATCCAAGGAATGGTCCAGACCAGATCCACATGGGAAATACAGATATAGCTCTTTGCTGGATCATAATCCCCTTCAAAGGTACATCTCTGTTCTTTAATGTGTATAGGGGGCAGTTTTGATAAACTAGGGATCAGAAAAGATAGATGGAAATGAATTCAGAGCATTTATAGAGAGTAAAGAGATCATTCCAGAAAACCAACAGAAATGTATAGGATTCATAACCCTACAAAATATGTAACAAAAGTAATGGCTATATTAACATTGGTTGGTGTGATTATTTTATGAGTCAATTTGACTAAGAATGGTACCCAATATTGTAGATTTTGCTTTGAAGACATTAAAAAACAAATAAACAATGTGATTAACATTTAAACCATCCAGGTTTTGGTAGAGTACCTTCTATAATGTAGGTACACCTCATCTTGTTGACTCAAAGCCTTATGAAAAAAGCCTGGGTCTCTCTGGGAAAAACAGATTGTTTGCAGATTGTCTTCAACTTGTAGCTCTGTACTGGTAAGTGACAAGTCACTTATTTATTTATTTGTTTATTTATTTATTTATTTAAGATTTCTGCCTCCTCTCCCTCCCCCAATCAAGTCCCCCTCTCCCGTCAGCCCGAAGAGCAATCAGGGTTCCCTGTCCTGTGGGAAGTCCAAGGACCTCCCACCTCCATCCAGGTCTAGTAAGGTGAGCATCCAAACTGCCTAGGCTCCCACAAAGCCAGTACGTGCAGTAGGATCAGAAACCCAGTGCCATTGTTCTTGAGTTCTCAGTAGTCCTGGATATTAACCTTCATCAGGCGATGAAAGGAGACAGAGACAGAGACCCACATTGGAGCACCCGACTGAAATCCCAAGGTCCAAATCAGGAGCAGAAGGAGAGATAGCACGAGCAAGGAACTCAGGACCGCGAGGGGTGCACCCACACACTGAGACAATGGGGATGTTCTATCGGGAACTCACAAGGCCAGCTGGCCTGGGTCTGAAAAAGCCTGGGATAAAACCGGACTCGCTGAACATAGCAGACAATGAGGACTACTGAGTACTCAAGAACAGTGACAAGTCACGTTGGAGTTTTGTTGCCCTCTGCAACGAGTAATGCTGATTTATCAATTTGGTAGGATCAAGAATCACTTAGGACACAAACCTCTCCAAACGTTGAAAGGGAGTTTCTAGGTTGGGGTCATTGAGGTGAGTGTGTCCACCCTGAAAGCAGGCTATACTGTGCCATGGTCTGGAGCCCAAGGCTGAAGAAAAATTAAGAAATGAGCTGAGCACCAGACTTCATCCTGGCTCTTTAATGTGGGTGCCATGATAGCTGCCCGGCACTCCAATCACTGTGCCTTCTCACTGTGCCTTCAAGCTGTGAGCCAAACAAACCTTTCCTTGTGTAAGTTAATTTTGATTTTACCATGAGGACAAAAAAAAGAAAAGAAAAGAAAGCACCTTCTGTCATCTTCCATTCTCCCTTCCTCCTCTGAATAGGATTCTAATGCCCAGAGTGACCTTAGAAATAGGACTAGCAAAAAGAGCTTCTAGGAGCTGAGGTGCCTTTTAAGAGGTACAAATGAACTTCTATTGTATTAACCCACTACTACTTTAGGATTAATCCATGAAGGCAACTAGAATATTGTGTGTGCACATGAACACGCACCATGCATGAACGCGCGCACACACACACAGAGTCATATTCATGTTTCTCTCAGGCAGCTTCTGTTCCACATTGCAACACTTCAAAAGTAACCTCCTGTGCTACACATCTCACTGCATCCTTGGTGTGAATTAAACGCCCCTGTGTAAGTCCTGTAACCTTTACAGTCTCACTAGTTAAGAGGAAATAGAGGCATGGGAGTAAGTGCCAAGTCTGGCTTCACTTCTACACAGGTTTCAATAGAACTTTTGTTACCTTTTGGCTGGATGATATGAACAAGTTATTAAAATCTGTGTGAGTTTCCCTTCCTGAACTTTATATATCTGTGTATTTGTTTTTGAGACAGGGTTGAGTCATCATGGACACATTACGGCACATGTGCACAGGCACAGACAGAGAGAAAGAGACGGGGGAGAAATGGGGGGAGAGGGAGGGAAAGAGGGAGTGAAAATAAATAGGTGTAATAAAATTCTACATGTATGTATGTATATTGTTTTCATCAAGAACAGGATAGGCAAATGCTATAAGTGCATGGGCTCTGGTATGAGACTGGTGATTTTGAATCCCAGTTTTTCCAGTAACAAGCACTGGAGCTCCTTCTCGTAAGCAGGTAACACAATGAGTCAACACTCCAGTGTAGAACCAGACTTCCTGAGCTCAACATCTGACGCCATTCGCAATGTGTTTACTCTGAGTTAATGTGGAGCTTCAAGGATCCTTACTTGCTGGTGCCTCTTTCAACATGCTCTGCATTTCAGATTTGCCAGTTTGTGTCCTGCCTCTGAAAGAAGTTGCTTAATACTGTAAATCAAAACATTTAGATTGCACAAAACCTGACCCCAAATTTGACTTTTTTGGATACTGTCTTATAAGTTGTGCCGGGAATTTGCTTTTCTTAGCTTCAGTTGGTCCATTTATAAAACAGGATTAAAAATAGAAACCTACTATGTAATATTGCTACTAGGATGCAGTGAGGGACTTCATAGAGAATGTTAAGAACATTTGCATACAAGTGCACTATCCTCATGTATGTCACTTCTGTGATTCCCTTTGGGAGCCACTCTTTATCCGGTTCTTCACAGCTCTATTGAATTTAATGTTACCCTTTCCTTTGTACAGGCTTCCCCTTAGTCCTTCATCCCTTCCCTTTGTGTCAGTATGTATGTCCCATAGAAGTCTCCTGAGTCATTTACAGTTTGGTTTTTATCTGTTAGATCTACTTAGTCTCTTATAACTATTGTGTTGTTCATAGCTTACAGCCTGACAAGTTTGGTTTACACTTGCCTACGAAGAACTATCTGCTAGACAGGGTTTCTCAACAATAGTATTGGCAAGAGGATGACATTACCATGAACTTTTATCACAAATTATATTCTGAAAACATTGTTACATATCATCTACAGAGCACACGCTTAGCATGTATGTGCATGTGTGGTTGCATGTGTGTGTGATATAAAGTTATAAAAAAAGAAAACAAAGGGAGGATTGTTTGTAGGGAGGAAAAAGACCCACTGGAAGGGAGAAGGGACCAAGAGAAAGGGTGATAGGCAGTGCATATGAACAACATGCAGTGACACACATGGATCTTAAGTGTCATACTCAAACTCATTATTTTATATGCTCACCATGAAAAAATTAATATAATGAAATGGAATTCAAAAAGGTAATACTATTATATTGATTTACATTTACATATATATGTAAAATGGAATGCGGGGAGTTTTGCAGATGTGTTCACCTGCTCTGACTGTAAGCTAAACTCAGGAGAGATGAGTCAGGAGAGCCCTGCTGCAGCTCCATCCCTGACAGTGCAGGTAGGATGGAAGCTAAGAAAACCTTAACAGTGAACGGATGCTTGCTGTGTGGGGCTTATTGATGCATGAGCAAGGTCAGTGTCCAGAACAAACCCCATAGCCTCTGAAGTCAGGATATTTAAGCGATGTTTACCAGCCTTTAAATCAAGCTAAAATATGCAGGAGCCCTCTAACCAAACATTTAAGTGCGACTATTGGGTGAAATACAGGAGTAATGTTATTACTGGTGGCCTCTGAATAATTTCACCATCTTTCTTTATTTTGTAGTCATGATGGATTGCACCTGATACCCTTGACAAACCATAGAGTTATGGTTTTTTTTTTAAAGACAAGGTTTCTTTGTGTATCCCTAAGCTGTCTTGGAACTCACTCTGTAGACCAGGCCACCTGCCTCTGCCTCCTCAGTTCTGGGATTAAAGGTGTGCATCACCATTGCCCTAATTATGAATTTTTAATCTAATACACAGCTAGACTATACTCTATAGTTTCTCTCAAAATTATAGCCAATGGGCAGTTTTCTGTTTATGTATGGACTCTTTAAGGATTGAAATGGAAAGAGACTGACGCCCCAAAATTATGGCATTCAATACAGTGAGCCTACAAGGTTTATCTCCTTCATTGTCTTCTGCTCCTATCTGAAACTGACTGTAGATTTAGATCCTAATTCCACCCAAGTATTTGTAGCAAATTTTTCTCCTTTTTAGTGTATTTTCCAAAATACCAGCAGCACCTGTGCTAGAACTGTCCAGAGAAACAATACAGAAGAGAGAAGGGGATGGAGAAGGGAAGAATACGAGGAAGAGGAAGAGGAGAGAGGAAAATTGTCTCGTGCCTTGTAAGGCTGGATTATGTAAAATCTGTAGGATGGCTAGGGATATGGGCATGAGGACACCAATGTCAGAGGACAACTCATACAAGATGATTATCTTCTTCCACCATGTGGGTCCCAGGACTGAACTCCTGTTGCCAGACTTAACAGCAAGTGCTTTTCCAAGTTGAACCGTCTCACTGGTAAAAAACCAATATTGATGCACACTGGTACAGTTTACATGGCAAACGTCTTCTAAAGGCTCACATGTTGAAGGCTTGATCTCTGGGTTGTGCTTCTGAGAGATGGCAGAATGTTTCAGGATAGGGACTTATTATCAGGTGTTTTACTCATAAGAGGTGTGTTCTCAAGGGTCTTCCTGGTACTTTTTGAGGTGATTCTTAGACAAACCTGGGTTTGTCCCTTGCTCCACTGCTAGCTCAAGATGTAATCATTAGCTTCTCCTCACGTGCACAGCCTCCATTCATATTTGTACCATAAGTGCGAATGCTGAAGGGTGGCTGCCAAACTTGTGCCATCCCGTCTGGATTTTCAACCCCCAAAACCTACCAAACAAACCAAACATTTTTCCTTATAAAGTTAGGTACAATGGGTGCTTTGTTGTAGTAATACCAATACATACATCTTTTACAAACATGCACTTCCTTTATTTGGATGATACACAGATGGTTCTACTTTAATGTCATAGACATTGCTAAAAAATCAGCGTACTATGTAAATCTTACAACAAAACCCATATACCTCACAATGTAGTAGGTTTCTATATGAATATCCAAATCTACCAGTTTACAGGCTAACTGAAAAGATGCAATCTGAAAAGTGAAAGGTCTTGAATGAAGGTATTCTGCATGGATAGATAATACTGCTCCCAGTAGTCATGAGTTTTTAAACTACAACTTCATATGAGTTGTTTGACAATCAGTCCTAAGTGGCTTACAAAACAATACAGTTATTGCCATCGCTCTTGGTTGCCTACTAGAACTAAACAGTAAGACTCCATTGATGAACACATCACACACTTTGGATGCAGACATAGTGAAATCACGCCACAACTGAACTGGATATTTTCTCCCTGACAGGTAGTGTTCATAGTGTTAGAAGATCCTCTGCAGGCTATTGGGGAAGAAAAGTCATCAGAAGTCATGCAACTGTGGCCCCTGCATTCTATAACACAGGAAGGCCTACTAGACAAGATATTCCTACCAATAAAACAGTGGCAAAGATATTCCGGAGGATACCAATATCTTTTTTATTTGATTTGTAGCCAGGTTCATGACATAGAATATATGCCGGGTACTGGAAGTCTGGTCAAAATCTTGTGGCTAGGGAGGCTACAGACCTATGGAGAAAGATTTCTCCTGATGTTTTCTACTGATGTTTTGCTAATTGGACATGTAATTAATCTGTCTTCTAAATATTTAAGTTGATACCATAGACTGGTACTACTTTCAGCCTTGATTAGAGAAAATCTTTTGCAGTGGGCCACAGTAAAACAGACTCATAACTGGTCAAAGTGCAAAGATTAAGTGACTGTTGAGTTTTTAATCCTTATAGGACATCTGTATCCTTCTTCTATGGCCTAGGGAACATGATAGAGTAGGTATTGGGAAGACTGTGAGAGACAGAAGATAGGGAGCAGTGGGTGCAATGACATGCTGTCTTCTGGACATGACATGGCCATTGCAGTCATAAATACACCAGCTGTGACCACCTGCACAAGAATACATACAAGAAGACACAAAAGCAGAAGGGGGCTAGCTGAGAATAAGATCAGGGTCAGCAGGAGTGGCAGGGTGGAAAAGATTGGATATTTGGACAGCAAATATTATCACAATCAATTTTATGCATGTTTAGAATAATCAAAAATAGCCGGGCGATGGTGGC
>NC_022036.1:5192157-5203872 GCF_000317375.1 Microtus ochrogaster
TATTGCTGGGTGTGCAGCCTACCCTTAAGAGTTTCTTTCCCCAGTAAGACTTCCTTGGAAGAAAGTAAGTTTTTATTTGCAATTGTGCACAACTCAGGACTTCAGTGTGAGGATGGAGCTCCTCATGGACCAATTGAAAGTGGTTGGTGGCTTTGTATTCTGACTGATGGAGGTGCAGCCTTGAGAAATTTGGTAACAGAATAGTTTTGCTACAAGCAGAGTCTGTCAAGTCCCTGACCTGCTCTTGTAAAGCTCCTGTATTTCTGTTGAAGTGTTCTTTAAGATACATATAGTTCAAAGATGAAATGCCCCTGCCCAGAATAATGTGTTTAAACACTGTGCCACTGTTTTGGATGGTTGTAGAACCTTTGGAAGGTGGTCTATCTGGAGGCAGAGGCTCACTGTGAATGTGCATTGAGTGTTGTAGTCCTGTCCCACTTCTAACCTGGAGTCTCTCTGCTTCCTGGTCAGCACACATGACAAAGTCACTGTTTCAAACTGCTGTCACTGCCATGTGTTCTTCATCATGATGAACTATATCCTCTGTGCTGTGATCCAAAGTAAAGTTCTGGCTTAAGTGGCTCTGTCAGATATTTGTTCACAGTGATGAGAAAAACACATTGAGTTGGGGAGGCAGAGTATAGGTCTGCCAATATCTGCAAATGGGAACATATGTTCTCACCCAACCCCTGTGGTGCAGTAGCAGTTCTGCTAATTCAAGGGGCTCTGCTTGAGTGCTCCCAGGGTTGGAATGCCAGAACAGGTACTTCTGACTTACTCCATCCCTAGCAGCTGAGCATCAACCCCAGAGACTTTATAAAACCTTGAGTATTGCTTTGAGAACTTTCCTACTACAGTTTCCAAACAGCACTGCTTTCCAGTCAGGGGAAACAGCTTTCCATCTGTGTGATCAGAGGATATGGCAGAGCTCATCCTGCCTGAATACCACTGATTAACTACATTCTGACCAGTGTGCTCACCTGACTCTGAAGCATCTCAGGCCACAGGAAGTAACAAATAACTCTAGAGAGCCTTATAGCAATATTTCTTTGTTTGGAGTTGTTCTTAGCAGATTCATCAGCATCCAAAGGTAGACCAGACAGGGAAGATGAATTTCCACTAAAGAATAGCTGTGAAAGCCAGAATAGGAAGTTGATGTAAAATGCACAGACATCAATGTGGGGGAACCAGGATCCAATGTTCAGAACAATCCTGAGTAGAATTCAAAGAGTTGCAAGAAAATATGGATAGAAAATTAAGTGAAGTCTGGAAAATAAAACTTCATGACCAAAGTAAAAATTTTGACAAAGAAAAACAATATTAGCCCAAGAGATAAAGAACACAGTAGCTGAGGTAAGAAGTTCATCTCAAAGCTTCAACAGCAGATATGGTTATGCAAAAAATATCATTGAGCCTAAACACAAGTCACTGGGATTATTATTGAAAGGACAGGAATAAAAAATAATAAGACTTTTGAGAATCATCAATATATCACCAAGATACCAAAGGTTTATTCAGGGGACATTTTATTACAAAATAGAGAAGAGGAAAACAAACTAAATCTAAGGAAACAATGGTTGAAATATTCCTAGATTTAGTTAAAGATAATAATAGATTCAGGAAGCTGTAAAGTTGTCACTCAAATTCAACCCAAAGAGGAATCCACTAACATTAATCATGATCAACCATTACAAATCAAAAGCAAAGGATTCTGAAAGCAACAAGAGGTAAGAAACATCAAGTTTAAGGAAGGTTATACTTGTAGTAGCTCTTAGGAGACTTCTCGTCGGAAGCCTGAAGTCCAGGAGAGATGATTTATGTGCACAAACTTCTGTAGAAAAAGAAATGGAAAACCCTGCAGAGTAAGAATCTTTACCTGGACAAACGGACCTTCCAAAGTCAGAGAGACTTTGCTGATTTACACTCCCAACAGCACTCAAGAGGCTCAGCCCCGGGGATCTCTTAAATTGGAGAACAACTTAAGCTACAAAGTAAGAATTGTCTAAATACAACAAACAAATACGCTAAATAAAAGAGGGGAGGTGTAAAGATTTCCCCAAATTGAAACCGAAGACGTTCACTTCTTTTGTTGTTGTCTTACAAATATTTCTAAGGGTGTTCTCTAAGCTGAAACCCCAAGCTACTAGTGAATTCAGTGAAACAGGAAAGTTCCAAAGTTGATGGTATCAATAATATATATCCATACACAATATACTTTAATAGAATTTGATCTTCAATATGAGAGTTAAAAAAACCCACTAAAACCAAATGCAGACAAATGACATAATGCTGTAAAATTTGAAATAAACATTATAAAATGGAGTGAGCGTGTAGTTTCCGTAAGTGACTTAAGTTGCAATGAACTCAAACTAGCTCATTACAATTATTAGTTTTTAGGGCTGAGGGAGAATGAGTGGTTAAGAACATGTTTTGTTCTTTCATCAGACTGTGATTTGGCGCCCAGCACCTACAAGGTGGCTCACAACTGTTAATCACTCTAGTTCTGGGGGATCTACCACCTTTTTGTGACCTCTGTAGGCACAAAGCATGTGGTGCATAGACATAAATGTGGGTGAAACATTCACATACATAAAGCAAATAAATTTGAACAAATGTATTAATTGTTTTATTGAAGCCTCTGGGTAATCAAAAACCAAAAGACTTTATAATGCTTGTACAAAACAATAACGACAAAAAATACAAACTTTTTCATCACAGAGAGTTATCAGTCAAGGGAAGTGAAAATGGTGTAATTATATTGTAATCTCAAATTAGAAGAAATTTAAAAAGGAAAGAAAAATTCCTAGGATATCTATAAAGAACCCAGAAAACATGTTACAAAATAGTGGTAAATGTACTCATCTATCTATAATTGTTATAAGTTGGTTTCTATTCAATCAAGAGATGTCAAGTGATTAAACAGACAAAAAAAAAATCTAATGCATGACTTTACAGTGCTGTAAAAGTCTTAACTTTGCAGTAAGGGATCAGAGAAACTGAAAGTAGAGAAATGGGAGATGGTCTACATCAGTGAAAACCAAAGAGAGGGGATAGAGAAACAGGTAGAAAAACAGACATTAAAATTTAAACATTGTTAGAGAGATTAGAGAAGTCCATTGCATACAAATTCATCTAGAAGCTACAAGCAATTACAAGCATATGTGCCCACCATTGGAGTACATACATATATAAAACAACTATTTCAAGATCTGAAGGGTGAGAACCAATAAGAAAACATTAAGTTTGATTTATATATCAGCTCAAATGATGAAGATCCACAAATGTAGGCAGCTGTACCTAATAATAACACAAAACACATTTTTTTCAAAAACACAATGTTCTCTAGGAGAGATCATATGTTAGCAAAGAAAACAATTCTTAAAATAATAACCATGGTGGTTAAAGTCAGTTGTCAACTCAATGCAAGCTCGAATCACTTGGCAGATAAGCCTGTGGGCACACTTTTGAGGGGATTATTTTGATGTCCTTAATTGAGATGAGATTCTGAGCTGTATAAAAAAGGGGAAAGTGAGTTGAGCACAACCATCCAGTGCTCTGTTTTCTAACTGTGGTGTGATGTGACCAGCAGCCTCCAGCTCTGGCCGACTTGAATTCTCTGCAAGGATGGACTGCAACCTGGAACTGGGAGCCCCAAATTAGCCCTCTCTTCCTCATATTGTTTTTACGGGGGTCTTTTACCACAGGAGAAAGAACTAAAACAGACACCTGAGGTTGGGGTCATATCAAGTCTCAGGACCATGACAGTAAGAGCACAAGAAAAACGCGAAAATTCCAAATACATGAAAATTAAAGTTGTCTTCCAAATAACCAACAAGTAATACAAGCAATACAGGAGGAGCTAAATATTTGAAACTACAACACAGATCATATATAAACCAACAAAAACAGCTCTCAGAGCATGATTGATAGTCATCAACATACATCAAAAAGAAGAAAGAACTCAAACAATCTAACAGTTAACGTTAAGGAACTAGAAAAAAATATCAAGGCTAAACTGAACAGAAAGAAACAAAGCCCAGAGAGTAAATTAGCACAACAGAGATAAGAGTAAAAAAAAAAAGCCATCAAAAATTTAGAAAAATAATCAAAATCACCAAACCTAACTAGGAAAAGGGAGAGTAAAATTTAAATAAAATTAGGTTTATAAAAAGAAACCCTTAAACAGAAGTGAGATCCAAAAGACCCTAAGAAATGATTACAAACGATTATATATCAGCCAACTGGTTACTCCAAAAGAAATAGGATAATTCCTATATACACAGCATCTGCCAAAACTAAGGCACCTCAGGCCAACAATAAATGATAGAATTGAGTCAGTGATAAAATGTACAGTTAAAGAAATAACAGGGACCAGATAGCTTTAAACCTGAACCTAACAATAAAGCATTCAATCCTTCCCAAACTCTCTAAAAAAAATCTGAAGTGGGAAGAATACTTCAAAGTCATTCTATCAAGCTAGAATTTCCCAAATAGAAAAGCCACACAAAGACACTGAGAAAAGAAAATCTCTCTGATGAAGGCAGAAGCAAATATTCTTTAGCAAATTATCAGCAGGCTAAATTTAAGGATACACCAAAACGATCTTTGGAGAGTGAAGGTGCACTTACTATGTTAATTTAGAAAGCATCAACAGCTCAGTATAGTTTACCTTGAATATATCATTAACATTAAGCTAAATTTAGGTGGTACCATCCAACACAAAACCCAATAAGTGTTGAATATAACAAGCAATCTTTTGAATACCTGCATCCAAACAATTCTGACCGCACAATCTACTAGAGATCATCTATTGCTACACTTGTGATCACTGCCTGGCATTTAGACAAAGACACATATGACTAGCCCAATAGAAGATCAAAATTCAAAACCCAGAGCACGGTTTCTGCTATAGGCATGTACACACACACACACACACACACACACATTTCATACCCTCATACAGCAACAAACATCCAGTAAATCACCAAAAGTGAGGGTCCATCTTGTGCTCATAATAGGCAGGATGTGAAATCAATGCAAGTTTCTATTACATGGGAATGAATAAAGGAACTGGGGTATGTAGACACACTGTACTCTTTGATTTTTAAAATGACTGAATTTTCCTCTGTATCAGTAAGGATGAACTCAAAGAATATTGTGGAAAGTGGAATTAGGTATGTAAAGGCAAATACCACAGGATCTTACATGAGGAGAGAGAATACAGTTCCCAGAGGCTGGAGTAGAGGCGGAGGGAGTTTCTAGTCAAAGGGCACAGCGTTTTGGTTACATATTGAAGGAGTAAGCTTTGGATTCTGTTACAAGGAAGAGGTGACTATAGTTAACAACGAACACCAGTATATTCAAAAATAACTTAAAGGGTGAATTTCAAAAGTTTTCCTACCCAAAACAGTAAGTGCAGTATAATTATGCCAATTTGTATAACTAAACCATTCAAAATTATGCACATATATCAAGACATAGTAAATGAGTTTATTATTTTTCCCATGAAAACATAAAGTTAAGAAGAGCACAGGAATTGGAATAAGGTAGATTTTCCACTTGAAGCTGGAATTGTTCTCTGGTGGAAAATTTTACACTCTTATGCTTTTTGAGATGGTGTCCCATGTATCTAAAGCTATCCGTGAACTCCTACGCTCCTTCCTCCATATCCCAATTTCTGGGTCATGGTCATGTACTGTCCTGGATTCTCCATGTTCATCCCCTTTCACACTAAACATTCAAAAGCGTTGCTCAGCCTTAGCACTACTTTTAAAAGCAACATGAAAATTCATCCTGTAGTTATACCACAGTTTTCACAAAAGAAGTATATTTAAGAGGACTTATCTATATTGGGGCCAGAACAGATTTTATAGTGAATTAATTTTTAGAATTTTTCTTAGGTTTGGGTGTTTGGTCAAATATTTGTAGTGACTAAACTGGGGAGGAATTTGCTAAACTCAATAATAAATACCAGATAATAAAATTGAGAGTGCCTGCTGACTTATCAGAAAAGATTAGTGTTTCCATGAAGAGTTATGACTTTTCCTATATATTTCCTGGTGTGTGGTGGGGGGAGGGGAGTAAGGGCACCACCACTCATAGTATGACCTGATCCATACAGATTATTGGCTTCCTATGCTGGCTGTTTCTTGTCAACTTGATATAAATCTAGACATATCTTCAAAAAGAAAGAAATTTAATTGGGGGAAAAAGCCTTCATAAAATTATCTTGTAGGTAAATCTGTGGGAGTGTTGTCTGGATTGATGATTGATGTGGGAGGGCCTATCCCAAAGAAGTTAGTCCCACCCTGGGCTGGTGGTCCTTAGTTGTCTGAAAAAATTATGGGCCTCTATAACTTCTGGATCAGTTTCTGCCTCTAGGTTCTTGCCCTTGTTGAGTTCCTTCCTTGACTTCCTTCTGGGACAGATAGTTAACCTGGAAGTGTAAGATGAAGGTCATGGTGTTTATCAAAGCAGTAGAAATCCTAACCAAGACAATTCCCCAGAGTAGCTGGCCAAATCCAGGCACTGTTTGACATTTTAGGACAGTCCATGTCCAGATCTGTGTTAGAAAAATTGTTTTATCCAAGCCCACATTCAGAATGTCATACATCCATCTCTGAACATTGAGTATTGAACTATGAAATGTCATACTGCAATTCAGGATGATTTTAAATCTCTGTGACCTGTCCTTGAAATAATTATGACTTCTGCTCGAATAATGTTCCTTTTGTATTGGTGATGCAAGAGATAGCTGAATTGATACAGCACAAGTGTCACTGTCAAACATTGTATCTTTGACCAGTTTGTCTTTTTCCTTCTTTTGAAACACAATATTTATATAATATATGTCATTTAGCAACATTCAAAAAATTTCTTTTGTTTCCCAAGACATAGCATTTAAAATCAAAGTTGCTATAGATATTTTTTATAGGTATATTTTGTATCAGTTACTCCTCAGAAAGTTTAGAGTTTTGGCTGCTTGAGAAGACACAAATTTTTACATTGAGTTTTTCTGAAGTGTCTTATTCATGGAAGAATCACACTTTAGAGAAACATTTTCTGTGGGGATGGGAATCAGGTGACAGAACCTGAAGCAAAAGTTTGAAATATAAAAGACTGGACTGTTAGGGGGAAAAATACCCACTGGCTTGGGTCCAGAAGAAATAAAATTTGACCAACTTTGAAACCAGAGTAGAAGCTTGTGAATATGGTATTGGGCTTGTATCCAAATCCAAATCAAAGAATACTGGATGCTCTTCTTGCAGGCCTCGACTCAGAGTTCGATAACAATGAAGTAGAAACTTGGTTTTTACAAAGCTTTAGAGTAGATTCTAATGGGTCATCTAATGATTCTAATGGTCATTCTAAAGGGTATAGAGAATGTTAACGGAAGTTGAAATCCTTCTTTTTAGACAGTCTTCCTTTTTTATCTTCCTTCTCTCTCTTTCTCTTTCCCTTTTTCTTCCTCCCCTCCTTTTCCTTCCTCCTTCCTTCCTTCCTTCCTTCCTTCCTTCCTTCCTTCCTTCCTTCCTTCCTTCCTTTCTTCCTTATTTCTTTCTTTTTTTCCTTTCTTTCTTCTCTCTCAATTTCTTCCTTTCTTCCTATTTTTCTTAATTTCTTTCTTGCTTGCTCCAGTAATTTGCCTTTCCATTTGAGGGCTATATAGGCAGCATCTGTTTCTTTGCAGCTATTATGTTCACAAAGTTCTTTTGTCCCCTGTAAAACTCTTGTATCGATTCTGAGTCATCTACCTTTACCACTGGCACCTGTGTTCTGGCCACCACTTTTCCCAGGGTTCCTTCTGGACTCCCACCTAAGCTGTCCCTGTTTCCTCATTTATTCTATTTTTTGAGCTTCCAGAGATCAGTGAGTCTCTGATTTTTATGCCTTCTCTTAAGCACTTTTCCTTTTGTTGGTCTGCCTTGTCCAATTTTGATGTGATGGTTTTTTTCTTAGTCTTATATTTTACCTTGTAGTGTTTGGTTGTTATCTTTTAGAGGCCTGTTATTTTCTAAGGAGAGACAGAAATGAAATGAATCCTATGTGTGAGGCAGGTCAGGAGGATCTAGGAGGGGTAGAGGGAAGGAAAACTATAATCATAATATATATTATGAGAAAGAATCTATTTTCAATAAAAATAAAATTAAATTAAAAAAACATTATTTCTGCAGAGATGAATTAAGAAATGTAGACATTCAGTATATCCTGAGATATTTTAATCACTGTCTTTACATATCTAATGCTTTTTGGTAGTTACCACTTTAAACAAACTAACTCAGCTGCCATTTTCTTCCTGTGGGTTTATAAGGGAGGCTCATTCAAAGTACGCAATGACTTCTTTATAGAAATGAGTGCTAAAATAATGTACTATAACTCAACATTTCCAGGAAATATCCATATAGCCCAGCAATAGTGAAGTGTTTTGGGTCTATTTCTTTTACTGTCATAGACTCTATGGAGTTTCCTTCATTCCTTCCCTCTGCCTCTTCCTCCTCCTTCCGCTCTTTTTGTCTTTATCTCTTTCTCTTTCCCTCTTCCTTTATTGAAAGGGTCTTGTGTACCCCAAATTGGTTTCAAAGTCATCATGTGGTCAAGGATGACCTTGAGTTGTGATCCTCTTGTCCCCACCGTGTAAGTTCTAGGTTTATAGGTATATACCAGCGTTTGTTATTTGTTTGTTTTGCCTATCCCTCCAACAGGATGCAAGATTAGTGGGAGGAGAATTTCCTATTGCATCTTGTGTTCATCACAAAGGCACACACGTTAGCTTTAAGATATTGTCAACCAACAAACATTTCTTGAGAGTAACGAAATGAGTAAATGTCCTCCAGAATTAAAATATCTCAAGAGGTTGTAAACTGGCTCAGCAGACAAATCCTCTCACGGTTCTTGCAGAAGACCTGGGTTTGGTTCTCAGCACCCACGTGGTGACTCATCACTGTCTATATCCATCTCTCCAGCTCCAGTAAGTTTCTATTTCTGCAAGGTTTCTTTAAGCTGTAGTTTTTTAAAATAAAAAAATTTGCTATCCTTCTCCTGTGAAAGCTTTTCCTAGAGACTGATATTCCTGGTGAGTTTGTGATGTACATAATGGGAAAACTGATGCGGGAGAGACAGAGATGTGAAGATTGGAGGAGTCGAAGAGGAATATCTCCAAGGCAGAACTGACTCTACATTCTCCCTGCTACAGGAAGAGAAAATATGTTCCAATCCACTTTTACTATATACTAGGGGTCGCCTTGCCCAGCTTAGTCTTACTGAAACTTGATAAGCCATGCTTTGTTGATATTCATGGGAGGCCTGCCCCTTTCTGAACAGAAACAGAGGAGGAGTGGATTGGGGGTAGGTTGGTGTGGGAAAGAGACAGGAGTGGAGGTGAGGTACTGAGAAGAGAAGAAGAAGGGGGGAAATTATAGCCTCATATAAAATAAATCTAAAACATGGTATTTGAATATGAAAGTCTATGGTGAAGATGGAGAAATAGACCCCACAAACCAACACACCATATCACATCCACAGACATACATACATGTATAAATATACAGATATGTGTACATGTGTAAACAATGTGGTAGAAGGAGAATGAGATGCCCATTTATGTATATTGAAGTTGTTTTATATGGGTATGTCTATGTCACACTTATGCCCTATGAAGTACATAGTATTATGAGAAAATTAAAGTGTCTAGAAATTAATTCATCCAGGATGACACAAATATTAAGTGGCCAGATAAGGTTGCTATCTAGGTCTTTCTAATTGTAAAATAAGCCCTCTTTTATTATAGCATACTTCCTAATGCTGTTAAGATTCCAACTTAGTTTTTGTGGCAAACCTCTGAATATAGAGGTTAGTATTAACACTCCTTGGCTTGTATCTCCTTTAGTGTATGGAACTGAAGCAGTCTGCTTTAGCCAGTGGAGTTTCTGGAGGGATCAGCCAGAAGGAAAAGATCAAGAGTGCCTTCAGGCCAGTTGGCATGCCATCATGCCTCTTATCTTTCATTATGTGCTTTTTGGCAGATTCTGCTTCTATGGGAAATGTCCACAGCATCTGTACAACTGCACATGTCATGAAACTGCCCAGAGGGCAGAGGATAGAGGACAGAGTGTTCTTCCGAGTTTTATAGATGAAATGGTGTCTTTGTGTTCGGGATCAATTTAATCCACCTGCTTGCCATTTTAAGTTCAAGTGTGTTTACGGACTTCGTCCCTACACTTTCCAAGCTTCGGATTCATTATGGTGACCAATGTCCACCAGTGTCTGCCCTGACTTCATCCTTGACATTGAAACACTCCCTGCAATGCCCTGCTGCTTGCTTCTATTTTCACATCACATTACCATTTAACTCAGTGGATTAAAAACATATTCAAGAAACCCCATCCCCATCTGGCTTCTGTAATTTCTTTAGTCTGCCATGTATGAAATCTGGAGTCCTTTTCTTTGTAGTCAGCATCAGAAAGAGATGGAGTTAGCAAGCCATATGGATTTCCTGTTCATCTCCACCCTTCTTCCATTTCCTTCTTATTTCTCATTTCAACTATCCACTGTGTTTACTACACATTTTTTTGTTTGTTGGTGGTCCTTGGCTTTTATTTCCTTTAATTCAAAAAATCTTAAAGGCTACTATTAAATTATCCTTTCTAAAGAGATGCCCTCATCAGGACACTTAATGATATTTCAATGCTTCTCCTGCCTATCAAGGTGACAAGATAAAAAAAAAGGAGTGGTATTCAAGACCATCTGCCAGACAGCCAACTTACATCTACAAATACACCTCCTTCTAGATTTCCTATGCATAATTTCTACCTCATAGACAAACCACGTTTCCCCTTTTCCTTAAAGATGCCTGCAAAGAGTTTTACTTAAACACTGCCCACCTTCATCGTCCAGCTATGAAAGAAAGCTATACGCATTTCTTGAGCTATGTTTCATGTGATCCCTCTTCAGATAGTATCTTCTAAACAGTCACAATGTATTACCATGAAATCTGAATGCTTTTAGTTCTTCCTGTATTATAGTCACATGTCGACTTGTGTTCATGTTCTATTAAAATATCAAGTCCTTAGAGAATTAACTACTTCATGACTAACAGTGTCTTTACAGATCACAAATTTGCAGCAAGACATTGATCTACAGATTAATGAGAGGTAAGTAACATTAAGAAGGGAGAAGAGAACAGACAGGATATAGGTGGAAACGTGGCTAAGGGTGTGACCAAGAGTAATCTAGAGAGAGAAAAAACTTTTGGATGACCAGTGTGGCTAAAATGAACTTCCGAATAAAAATACTAAAAGAAATGTGTTGGAAAGATAAATTGCAGCTACCCAATGAAAGGCTAATTTGGGTTGAAATGATTCAGTGTGCACCAGATTGCGCTGATGTGTCATTAATCCCTCCATCTGTACTCAATGAGGATTTCCTGCTGAAAATTAGGGCAAATTGTGTTCCTTAGGCCAATATACTTTATGAGGAACAGGTTGTCTTTGGGTATAGTTTCTCTTTTATGGATCATTGATTTGTATCAGATCACTTAAAGGAAGAAAATATGATAATTATATGACATGTTTGGGTTTGGATTCCATGGTTAGCAACTAATAATTGACTACATTGCTTAGCATCGTTGTCCTTAATGGAAGGACATTCATAGAGTGTTAATTATGTTATGTCTTCAAAATTTTTAAAATTTCATCAATTAATTAGCTAATTAGTGTG
>NC_022036.1:5204597-5210533 GCF_000317375.1 Microtus ochrogaster
TGTGTGTGTGTGTGTGTGTGTGCATATTCATATGTGTCTATGGAGGCCAGAGGACAAGGCTGGGTATTACTCCCAGAACCATCTCCCTCGTTTTTTGAGAGAGCCTGAAGCTCACTGAGTGGGCGATGCTGGCTGGCTAGTGAGGCCAGACATCTGCCTGTCTCTCCTTGCCCGGTGCCAGCTTGCATGCACATGTCACTATGCCAAGCTTTTTTACTGGGACTGTTTGGGGTTGACATCAGGTTTTCATGCTTTGGGGGCAAGCATTTTGCCAACTGAGTTCTCCCCTTAGTCATCTTCCATATATTTTAATCATAAATGTTTATTCTTTTTGACTGATTTATCCCCTTAACATACGTTCTGGTCACTTTCTACTATGATAGATGTGAATTTAACGTATTTAAGTTATATTTATCCTCTTTAACATCCCAAAATTACTCTTTAGGGAATCAGTAGTTGGTGACTACATTGTGCTTATGAACTTCTCATTCATCACAGATTGAAGTGAAAGGTGAGGAATTAATTCCTTTTTTGCTTTGGTTTTATATTGTATAAAAATAGTTTTACTTACATAGACTTCCACAGAAATATATTTAGCTCTTTTGAATTAAAGTAATATTTATTTTTTAAAATTTGTGTGTTTGTGTGTGGATATATTCTTATGTGAGTGCAGATGATCAAGGAGGCTGAAGAGGGCATCAGATAACCTGGAGCTGGAGTTACAGGTTGTTGTGAGGTATCCAACATGGGTTCTGGGAACTAAAGCATGTCTTCTAGAGAGTGGTACAAGCTCTTAAGCATGGAGCTATCTCTCCAGCTTCCTCATTTCATGCCACATTACATGCATATTTCCTGGAACCATTTTTTCTTCTCTAGAAAAGCACCCCAGAGTTGTTATTCTTGCTCCATTGTGGCCTTGCTGGAATGGATGCCTATGATGGACAATCTTGACTGTCCACTATTCTAGGTTGAGTGATTCATTGACAACTGGCAAAACATACTTCTTTTTGAGAGGGGTTGTAGAAATACTGGCTTATGTGTCAGTGAACTGGTAAGGTAATGCCTATTGTGCCTGTGGAGACCTGGATAATTTTTTTTTAAGATGAAGAAAGGAAGATTTTGGAACAAGTGTGATTTTATTCTGCTGTTGCCACCCATGGACAGTGAACTCCAGATTCTTCACTGGCTTCATGTGCAGTCTCCAGGCTTTCAGACTCAGACTGGGATTACACCATTGGTCTTTCTTGTTCTCGGACTAAGTAGCTACATGTTTCTCCAGGTTTCCTGCCTTCATGTGGCCACTGTGAACTATTCAGCCTTGAGCTATATAAGACAACTTAACAAATATTTTCTTATCATTACGTAAACATATGCAATCTTTTAGAATTACTATTCCTTAATCTCTATACTACCAAATAGTGAGTGTCAAGTCAATAGAGTAATAAACTTCAAAATGCATTTTCAGAATTAATTAATATAAAAAGCTCGTTAGTGAATCTGATAAAATCAGGGAAAGGTTAGTGAGCACTCCACGGAAATCAGCCCAGCTACATTTAACAGAACCCAAACGAGGAGATTTATATTATATTTTGAGTTTTTTGAGGACAAAGTCCATGTCACACTTCCTTGTCCACTACACTTTCTACTAGACAGTCAAGTGCAAAATCACTTATTGCCTAGATGACTATGATCAAGGGATCTGACAGGATAAATGTGGCTCTAAGCAGTGACCTCTCCAAACCTTAGTCTCAGGAATCACGGTACTCACGATCATCAGTGACTGATTTGAAGCCCTGCTTGTGTATCACTCACATGGGGACTTCAGCATAAGCAGTAGGTGGCCAGTTGTATGATAGAAGGAACAGGAAGCCCAGCTACCACAACTTACCTAGCTGGATAAATTGACTGCTGTAGAATATCTTCCAAATCCTGTGGCTTTCATGTTGGAGTTGTTCTGGATACAACATGTCTGCAGCCTCCAGGAATTGCTACAATAAACTCTATCCTGACCTCTGGGAAGGCTCAGGGAAGATAAGAGGAGAGTGTGCTGTATATGCCTTCATGGTGGTCATTGTTATTCTTTGGAAGCAAGAGGATGATCTCTGAAATGAAATTATCTCTGGCCTGATGAACAATATGAGGAACAGGGCGGGAAATGAAGAGGCACACTGAAATGGTTTCCCATCCCTCTGGGGTAGCCAGGGTATTATAGTAGCAGGGATGAATATTATCTGTCAAGGTGGCTGAGTCCAGATTCTTTCTTTCATTATTTAGATTCATCTCTGTGTTCCCCTTACTCCAGGTAGGGGATCAACTCCTTTCCTACTTGGCAGGGAGAAGAGCCATGGGTTTGATAAATGCATCTACTAAAAGAAACACAATTGTTTCTTCATGTGCAGCAAAGAAGCATGCCATACCTTTGCTTTGTTGCCCATTGAGTGATAACCTGAGGAAGCGAGAGAAGAAGCGGATGGATATCTGTAGATGTTCATTATGGAAGCTAAGGCAGCACATAGAATGGGAATTTGTTTCTCCCTTAACATGAATATATGTGAGTATTGATGGCGACACATAAGGCAGTGTTTGAGGGCACAGTGTTTACAAGTGCTTGAGGGCTCACATATGACCTGAGCACTGGTGACCATGGTCCAATGTGTGTGAGCATATGTATGTGCCTTAGTGGTCCTGATGTATGCCAGTGTTTTTCTGCATGGAAACTCTCTAACACAGGCGTGCTGAGTGTGAGCGCTCCCTGAATTAGTTATCATCTTCATTGTCCTATTTACACACGATGTTTTCTGAAGTCTTACTCCAGCACAAATATCTGGCTGTAGGCCCTCGGAAGGAATTGCTTGACTTAATCACTTAGGACATTGGGCTAATCTCACGGTATTGTTTGTCATGGTTCTGGAGACATGAATCTTTAAGTCAGAAAGTAATCTTGTGACTTCATGTCCAGAACTGCCTGTGCAGCCTTTGGCAATCCCTGCCTACTAAAGAGCTGCTTCTCTATACTATTAAATGGGAACTTCAAGAAACAAAGCCTTTCTCTGGTAAATTTACCAAGAAGATGACCCTGACAAGAGGAGGCACTGGTGTCTCCTGTCTTCTGATCATAAGAAAAGCTGGAGCAGAATGCATTGGAAAAGATGTCTCTAAATGATCACTGAAGGGATTGCTTCTGGACCAAAAATGGGAGAAATTCAAGGAGGGTTAATGAAGAGGAGGATGATGGTAGAGTTAATTGCTCAACATTACGATACATGGCATAAAGCTAGTGGAATCACTTGTTAATGAAAACCAGGAGTTGTCATAAGAATCTAGCTTAATATACATCATCTCACCTTTGCCATTGTTCATTTATGATTCTGTAATTTGGAATGCCAGTGTTTCTTGAGGGGAAGGCTATTGATACCTAAACAAATACATAACTTCCTTTAACGACCTCTAGTTTGGTTTCGGGACTATGTATATATGGAATAGGAAGACCAGCTAAAAGGATATCAGAGACTCTGGCTATATACTTGATACTGATGATCAAGCTAGAAAGACTTCATGAATCACTGGCAAATCCAGTTGTCTTTTTGAAATTCTCTAAAGGAGAGTCTCAAAAGTTCTTGATGAGTCTCCATGTTGCAGTTGGTTGGGGAGCATCACCTCAGTCCAATAAATAATGTGAGAATTTCCTGGAATACTTCCTGGATGCTTAAGAACATTACAAAACTTGTAATATGTAGTGAAGGTTGCAAAACATTGAAATTGTGGGAACCTGTAGTCTGAAGCCTAAATCTAGAATAGTTAACTACCCAGCTAGATGTTGAAAGGGGAACAATCACCCTTTCTTATCAGAGTTTTGTCCTGTTCAGTAGATGAGTCTTAACATCATGAGCTGGGTCATTTAGATAGTCTTTCTGAAGAATTTGAAGCAAAATCCAGAGACAATGATGGATATTTGACCTGAAAGGTAAGTTAGGACGTGGTAATTTTTATGGATCTACTGACATACAGCTTTGCCAGGTTATGGGAACTCAAAGAAAGTTGGTCAAGAAAGGAAACAGGATGAGACAACACCCAGAGGAAAAGGAGGACTACACTCTGTATATACAGGGAAGCAAAGAGAAGGATACAATCCTCAGACATGGCTTGACTATCAACCTTGCTGAAGTGTTTTCCAGATTACATTGTTACTAGGAAAATCCTAAGCAGGAAGGCCAAAGCTCTCATACACTGTTTTTCTCATATAGTTATGTCTGACCTCTATACATCTCTCTGTCTCAAATGTATTTCATTTTCACTTCTGCCAAGGAAATACCTACTCCTTTTAAAAGAAGATAGAGGTAGAATTTTACATAAGTTAATTTTTTAAGATGATGAAGACTCAAGAGTTTTAGTGAGGAAGAGTCCTCAACATGTACATTGACAGATACTTCTTGATTTCAGCTTTTGATGGAAGGAGGTAGACTACTTCAAAAGGGTAGAGATCAATAGGCCTCTCCTGCATATCATACATTTGTAAATTTGGGACATAATCTCACTTTTTTATTAGATAAGTTCTACTTTTTGTGCCTGAACATAAATTTCTCAAGGCAAAGGCTGCTATTGCCTCAAGGTCTTGAATTTTTCATTTATTTCTGAATGTGTTTCCTAAATAATGTTCAATTATTTGCGAGGAGGCGATGATCAGACAAACATAATTTCACTGTAATAAGTGTTTAGCACTCTTTTGGGAGAGCACCGCTCCTGCACAGCCATTTCACTGTCAGAATGTATAATACTCAATGATAATGATGTGTCTCTCCTATAGAAATAGGACCACAGACTGATAACTAAGAGTTGCGAAGGGACCTGTAAAGCTCTGCCTCGGCAGGAGATACTGGGGATTGTTTGAGATGAAGTGGCCCCGTAATGAGTACTTAATTCTCATTATGGGCAATTTAGTATTCTGGATGTCTAAGGATGACAGTATGCTAACTCCTTTATTAATTCTCATCAATTTATAATTTCCTGACAATTGCTTTTTCGTCTTCTTTCCAAGTCTCAATCAGAACGTAAAATGGTTGCAGCTCTTGGGTAACCTAAGCCCTTAAGTGCTAAAGAGAAGAGGAAAACAAATGACTTTAGTTGTTATGGGCTGTATGATCATGGAAAAAAATAATACATGGTAAAAGAAGAGACTGATGCAGTGTTTCCAGGAAGCAGAAGTAACTAAGATGTAATTCTAGGAAGAAATAAGTGGTCATAAAAAGAGAGTAAGCTAACTTGCCCAGCATAGATGGATTGTGTGGGGAACTTTGAATTAGAGAAAGGTGGGGTGAGACATGGTATTGGGTCAGGAACCATGGAGAAAGCTGTTTTAATAGAGCTATTTCAGACTGAAGTTTGTGAGTTTATTTATAAAGAGCCTAAAGTTTTGACTACTGAAGATACAGGATTTTTTGGGTTGTTAGTTCTATGGAGGAAAAGACACCGGATATCTCACCCTCGGGGACAAACCAGCCACTGTGGACAAAAGATCCCGGCATCCAAAGAGGAATATGGAATTAAGTATGTTTATGTGCAAGTGTGCAAGCGTGTGTGTGCACTTGTAGAGTGAGGCTTGGTTGTTGGGAGATTATTATTTTGCAAGAAGGGAATATGCAAAGATATGCTCACCACTTACTTTTTGATTTTAAGCCCATAATTAGGTAGAATAATTAGCTTCATGAGATACAGAGTGTGGAAAATGTGTATTCATGGGTCCATTGCCAAAGTTTACAAACTCTCAAAAACTCCTTTATCAGGGCATTTACTGACAAACCAGGTAATCCACTCTAAGCATTCCATGGCTAATAGAGTCACTGCCAAGCAGCCCCGAATCTAAGATTCTGTTCCCATTATCTTTTACTTTATTGACTTTGGAGCATTTTCTATTGACTGCATAATAAAAGACTGAATTC